>NW_027414448.1:0-156991 GCF_964106895.1 Numenius arquata
AGTTGTTCTGGCTGCCACCTTCGGTGTGGGAGCCAGGCCAGGACATTTGGAATTTTTGGAGGCCAGTGCTGGGAAAAAGTGAACAAAAGGTGCTTTTGAGGATAGAGTGGCCAGGAAAGCCCGCAGCCCCAAAGTCTGGGTGGCAATGCAAGTAGTTCCCAGAGACCTTGAAAGAAAACCAGAGTTGTTCTCGCTGCCACCATGGGTGTGGGAGTCAGTTCCGGACGTTTGGAATTTTTATGGCCCAGTGCTGGGAAAAAGGTTAAGAAAAAAGGTGTTTTTGAGGATAGAGTGGCCAGGAAAGCCCGCAGCCCCAAAGTCTGGGTGGCAATGCAAGTAGTTCCCAGAGACCTTGAAAGAAAACAAGAGTTGTTCTGGCTGCCACCTCGGTTGTGGGAGCCAGGACAGGACGTTTGGAATTTTTGGAGGCCAGTGCTGGGAAAAAGTGAACAAAAGGTGCTTTTGAGGATAGAGTGGCCAGGAAAGCCCGCAGCCCCAAAGTCTGGGTGGCAATGCAAGTAGTTCCCAGAGGCTTTCATAAAAAGAAAGAGTTGTTCTGGCTGCCACCTTGGTTGTGGGAGCCAGGCCAGGACGTTTGGAATTTTTGGAAGCCGGTGCTGGGAAAAAGTGAACAAAAGGTGTTTTTGAGAATAGAGTGGCCAGGAAAGCCCGCAGCCCCAAAGTCTGGGTGGCAATGCAAGTAGTTCCCAGAGGCGTTCATAAAAAGCAAGAGTTGTTCTGGCTGCCACCTTGGTTGTGGGAGCCAGGCCAGGACGTTTGGAATTTTTGGAGGCCGGTGCTGGGAAAAAGTGAACAAAAGGTGCTTTTGAGGATAGAGTGGCCAGGAAAGCCCGCAGCCCCAAAGTCTGGGTGGCAATGCAAGTAGTTCCCAGAGGCGTTCATAAAAAGCAAGAGTTGTTCTGGCTGCCACCTTGGTTGTGGGAGCCAGGCCAGGACGTTTGGAATTTTTGGAAGCCGGTGCTGGGAAAAAGTGAACAAAAGGTGCTTTTGAGGATAGAGTGGCCAGGAAAGCCCACAGCCCCAAAGTCTGGGTGGCAATGCAAGTAGTTCCCAGAGACCTTGAAAGAAAACAAGACTTGGTCTGGCTGACGCCTTGGATGTGGGAGCCAGGCCAGGACGTTTGGAATTTTTGGAGGCCAGTGCTGGGAAAAAGTGAACAAAAGGTGCTTTTGAGGATAGAGTGGCCAGGAAAGCCCGCAGCCCCAAAGTCTGGGTGGCAATGCAAGTAGTTCCCAGAGACCTTGAAAGAAAACCAGAGTTGTTCTGGCTGCCACCTTGGTTGTGGGAGCCAGGCCAGGACATTTGGAATTTTTGGAGGCCAGTGCTGGGAAAAAGTGAACAAAAGGTGCTTTTGAGGATAGAGTGGCCAGGAAAGCCCGCAGCCCCAAAGTCTGGGTGGCAATGCAAGTAGTTCCCAGAGACCTTGAAAGAAAACAAGACTTGGTCTGGCTGCCACCTTGGGTGTGGGAGCCAGGCCAGGACGTTTGGAATTTTTGGAGGCCAGTGCTGGGAAAAAGTGAACAAAAGGTGCTTTTGAGGATAGAGTGGCCAGGAAAGCCCGCAGCCCCAAAGTCTGGGTGGCAATGCAAGTAGTTCCCAGAGACCTTGAAAGAAAACCAGAGTTGTTCTCGCTGCCACCATGGGTGTGGGAGTCAGTTCCGGACGTTTGGAATTTTTATGGCCCAGTGCTGGGAAAAAGGTTAAGAAAAAAGGTGCTTTTGAGGATAGAGTGGCCAGGAAAGCCCGCAGCCCCAAAGTCTGGGTGGCAATGCAAGTAGTTGCCAGAGACCTTGAAAGAAAACAAGAGTTGGTCTGGCTGCCACCTCGGTTGTGGGAGCCAGGCCAGGACGTTTGGAATTTTTGGAGGCCAGTGCTGGGAAAAAGTGAACAAAAGGTGCTTTTGAGGATAGAGTGGCCAGGAAAGCCCGCAGCCCCAAAGTCTGGGTGGCAATGCAAGTAGTTCCCAGAGGTGTTCATAAAAAGAAAGAGTTGTTCTGGCTGCCACCTTGGTTGTGGGAGCCAGGCCAGGACGTTTGGAATTTTTGGAGGCCAGTGCTGGGAAAAGGTGAAAAAAAGGTGCTTTTGAGGATAGAGTGGCCAGGAAAGCCCACACACCCAAATCTGGGTGGCAATGCAAGTAGTTCCCAGAGACCTTGAATGAAAACAAGAGTTGTTCTGGCTGCCAGCTTGGGTGTGGGAGTCAGCTCCTGACGTTTGGAATTTTTATGGGCCGGTGCTGGAAAAATATTAAGAAAAAAGGTGCTTTTGAGGATAGAGTGGCCAGGAAAGCCCGCAGCCCCAAAGTCTAGGTGGCAATGCAAGTAGTTCCCAGAGACCTTGAAAGAAAGCAAGAGTTGTCCTGGCTGTCACCTTGGTTGTGGGAGCCAGGCCAGGACGTTTGGAATTTTTGGAAGCCGGTGCTGGGAAAAAGTGAACAAAAGGTGTTTTTGAGGATAGAGTGGCCAGGAAAGCCCGCAGCCCCAAAGTCTGGGTGGCAATGCAAGTAGTTGCCAGAGGCGTTCATAAAAAGCAAGAGTTGTTCTGGCTGCCACCTTGGTTGTGGGAGCCAGGCCAGGACGTTTGGAATTTTTGGAAGCCGGTGCTGGGAAAAAGTGAACAAAAGGTGCTTTTGAGGATAGAGTGGCCAGGAAAGCCCGCAGCCCCAAAGTCTGGGTGGCAATGCAAGTAGTTCCCAGAGACCTTGAATGAAAACAAGAGTTGTTCTGGCTGCCAGCTTGGGTGTGGGAGTCAGCTCCTGACGTTTGGAATTTTTATGGGCCGGTGCTGGAAAAATGTTAAGAAAAAAGGTGCTTTTGAGGATAGAGTGGCCAGGAAAGCCCACAGCCCCAAAGTCTGGGTGGCAATGCAAGTAGTTCCCAGAGACCTTGAAAGAAAACCAGATTGTTCTCGCTGCCACCATGGGTGTGGGAGTCAGTTCCAAACGTTTGGAATTTTTATGGCCCAGTGCTGGGAAAAAGGTTAAGAAAAAAGGTGCTTTTGAGGATAGAGTGGCCAGGAAAGCCCGCAGCCCCAAAGTCTGGGTGGCAATGCAAGTAGTTCCCAGAGACCTTGAAAGAAAACAAGAGTTGTTCTGGCTGCCACCTCGGTTGTGGGAGCCAGGCCAGGACGTTTGGAATTTTTGGAGGCCAGTGCTGGGAAAAAGTGAACAAAAGGTGCTTTTGAGGATAGAGTGGCCAGGAAAGCCCGCAGCCCCAAAGTCTGGGTGGCAATGCAAGTAGTTCCCAGAGGTGTTCATAAAAAGAAAGAGTTGTTCTGGCTGCCACCTTGGTTGTGGGAGCCAGGCCAGGACGTTTGGAATTTTTGGAGTCCGGTGCTGGGAAAAAGTGAACAAAAGGTGTTTTTGAGGATAGAGTGGCCAGGAAAGCCCGCAGCCCCAAAGTCTGGGTGGCAATGCAAGTAGTTCCCAGAGGCGTTCATAAAAAGCAAGAGTTGTTCTGGCTGCCACCTTGGTTGTGGGAGCCAGGCCAGGACGTTTGGAATTTTTGGAGGCCGGTGCTGGGAAAAAGTGAACAAAAGGTGCTTTTGAGGATAGAGTGGCCAGGAAAGCCCGCAGCCCCAAAGTCTGGGTGGCAATGCAAGTAGTTCCCAGAGGCGTTCATAAAAAGCAAGAGTTGTTCTGGCTGCCAGCTTGGTTGTGGGAGCCAGGCCAGGACACTTGGAATTTTTGGAGGCTGGTGCTGGGAAAAAGTGAACAAAAGGTGCTTTTGAGGATAGAGTGGCCAGGAAAGCCCGCAGCCCCAAAGTCTGGGTGGCAATGCAAGTAGTTCCCAGAGACCTTGAAAGAAAACAAGACTTGTTCTGGCTAACGCCTTGGATGTGGGAGCCAGGCCAGGACGTTTGGAATTTTTGGAGGCCAGTGCTGGGAAAAAGTGAACAAAAGGTGCTTTTGAGGATAGAGTGGCCAGGAAAGCCCGCAGCCCCAAAGTCTGGGTGGCAATGCAAGTAGTTCCCAGAGACCTTGAAAGAAAGCAAGAGTTGTCCTGGCTGTCACCTTGGTTGTGGGAGCCAGGCCAGGACGTTTGGAATTTTTGGAGGCCAGTGCTGGGAAAAGGTGAAAAAAAGGTGCTTTTGAGGATAGAGTGGCCAGGAAAGCCCGCAGCCCCAAAGTCTGGGTGGCAATGCAAGTAGTTCCCAGAGACCTTGAATGAAAACAAGAGTTGTTCTGGCTGCCAGCTTGGGTGTGGGAGTCAGCTCCTGACGTTTGGAATTTTTGGAGTCCGGTGCTGGGAAAAAGTGAACAAAAGGTGCTTTTGAGGATAGAGTGGCCAGGAAAGCCCGCACCCAAAGTCTGGGTGGCAATGCAAGTAGTTCCCAGAGACCTTGAAAGAAAACAAGAGATGTTCTGGCTGCCAACTTGGGTGTGGGGGTCAGCTCCGGACGTTTGGAATTTTTATGGGCCGGTGCTGGAAAAATGTTAAGAAAAAAGGGGCTTTTGAGGATAGAGTGGCCAGGAAAGCCCGCAGCCCCAAAGTCTGGGTGGCAAGGCAAGTAGTTCCCAGAGACCTTGAAAGAAAGCAAGAGTTGTCCTGGCTGTCACCTTGGTTGTGGGAGCCAGGCCAGGACGTTTGGAATTTTTGGAGGCTGGTGCTGGGAAAAAGTGAACAAAAGGTGCTTTTGAGGATAGAGTGGCCAGGAAAGCCCGCAGCCCCAAAGTCTGGGTGGCAATGCAAGTAGTTCCCAGAGACCTTGAAAGAAAGCAAGAGTTGTTCTGGCTGCCACCTTCGGTGTGGGAGCCAGGCCAGGACGTTTGGAATTTTTGGAGGCCAGTGCTGGGAAAAAGTGAACAAAAGGTGCTTTTGAGGATAGAGTGGCCAGGAAAGCCCGCAGCCCCAAAGTCTGGGTGGCAATGCAAGTAGTTCCCAGAGGCGTTCATAAAAAGCAAGAGTTGTTCTGGCTGCCACCTTGGTTGTGGGAGCCAGGCCAGGACATTTGGAATTTTTGGAAGCCGGTGCTGGGAAAAAGTGAACAAAAGGTGCTTTTGAGGATAGAGTGGCCAGGAAAGCCCACAGCCCCAAAGTCTGGGTGGCAATGCAAGTAGTTCCCAGAGACCTTGAAAGAAAGCAAGAGTTGTTCTGGCTGCCAGCTTGGGTGTGGGACTCAGCTCCGGACGTTTGGCATATTGGAGGCTGGTGCTGGGAAAAAGTGAACAAAAGGTGCTTTTGAGGATAGAGTGGCCAGGAAAGCCCGCAGCCCCAAAGTCTGGGTGGCAATGCAAGTAGTTCCCAGAGACCTTGAAAGAAAACAAGAGTTGTTCTGGCTGCCACCTTCGGTGTGGGAGCCAGGCCAGGACGTTTGGAATTTTTGGAGGCCAGTGCTGGGAAAAAGTGAACAAAAGGTGCTTTTGAGGATAGAGTGGCCAGGAAAGCCCGCAGCCCCAAAGTCTGGGTGGCAATGCAAGTAGTTGCCAGAGGCGTTCATAAAAAGCAAGAGTTGTTCTGGCTGCCACCTTGGGTGTGGGAGCCAGGCCAGGACACTTGGAATTTTTGGAAGGCGTTGCTGGGAAAAAGTGAACAAAAGGTGCTTTTGAGGATAGAGTGGCCAGGAAAGCCCGCAGCCCCAAAGTCTGGGTGGCAATGCAAGTAGTTCCCAGAGACCTTGAAAGAAAGCAAGAGTTGTTCTGGCTGCCAGCTTGGGTGTGGGACTCAGCTCCAGACGTTTGGCATATTGGAGGCTGGTGCTGGGAAAAAGTGAACAAAAGGTGCTTTTGAGGATAGAGTGGCCAGGAAAGCCCGCAGCCCCAAAGTCTGGGTGGCAATGCAAGTAGTTCCCGGAGACCTTGAAAGAAAGCAAGAGTTGTTCTGGCTGCCACCTTGGTTGTGGGAGCCAGGCCAGGACGTTTGGAATTTTTGGAGGCCAGTGCTGGGAAAAAGTGAACAAAAGGTGCTTTTGAGGATAGAGTGGCCAGGAAAGCCCGCAGCCCCAAAGTCTGGGTGGCAATGCAAGTAGTTCCCAGAGGCGTTCATAAAAAGCAAGAGTTGTTCTGGCTGCCAGCTTGGTTGTGGGAGCCAGGCCAGGACGTTTGGAATTTTTGGAGTCCGGTGCTGGGAAAAAGTGAACAAAAGGTGCTTTTGAGGATAGAGTGGCCAGGAAAGCCCGCAGCCCCAAAGTCTGGGTGGCAATGCAAGTAGTTCCCAGAGACCTTGAAAGAAAGCAAGACTTGGTCTGGCTGCCACCTTGGGTGTGGGAGCCAGGCCAGGACGTTTGGAATTTTTGGAGGCCAGTGCTGGGAAAAAGTGAACAAAAGGTGCTTTTGAGGATAGAGTGGCCAGGAAAGCCCGCAGCCCCAAAGTCTGGGTGGCAATGCAAGTAGTTCCCAGAGACCTTGAAAGAAAGCAAGAGTTGTTCTGGCTGCCAGCTTGGGTGTGGGAGCCAGGCCAGGACGTTTGGAATTTTTGGAGTCCGGTGCTGGGAAAAAGTGAACAAAAGGTGCTTTTGAGGATAGAGTGGCCAGGAAAGCCCGCAGCCCCAAAGTCTGGGTGGCAATGCAAGTAGTTCCCAGAGACCTTGAAAGAAAGCAAGAGTTGTCCTGGCTGTCACCTTGGTTGTGGGAGCCAGGCCAGGACGTTTGGAATTTTTGGAGTCCGGTGCTGGGAAAAAGTGAACAAAAGGTGCTTTTGAGGATAGAGTGGCCAGGAAAGCCCGCACCCAAAGTCTGGGTGGCAATGCAAGTAGTTCCCAGAGACCTTGAAAGAAAACAAGAGTTGTTCTGGCTGCCAGCTTGGGTGTGGGGGTCAGCTCCGGACGTTTGGAATTTTTATGGGCCGGTGCTGGAAAAATGTTAAGAAAAAAGGGGCTTTTGAGGATAGAGTGGCCAGGAAAGCCCGCAGCCCCAAAGTCTGGGTGGCAAGGCAAGTAGTTCCCAGAGACCTTGAAAGAAAGCAAGAGTTGTCCTGGCTGTCACCTTGGTTGTGGGAGCCAGGCCAGGACGTTTGGAATTTTTGGAGGCTGGTGCTGGGAAAAAGTGAACAAAAGGTGCTTTTGAGGATAGAGTGGCCAGGAAAGCCCGCAGCCCCAAAGTCTGGGTGGCAATGCAAGTAGTTCCCAGAGACCTTGAAAGAAAGCAAGAGTTGTCCTGGCTGTCACCTTGGTTGTGGGAGCCGGGCCAGGACGTTTGGAATTTTTGGAGGCCAGTGCTGGGAAAAAGTGAACAAAAGGTGCTTTTGAGGATAGAGTGGCCAGGAAAGCCCGCAGCCCCAAAGTCTGGGTGGCAATGCAAGTAGTTCCCAGAGACCTTGAAAGAAAGCAAGAGTTGTTCTGGCTGCCACCTTGGTTGTGGGAGCCAGGCCAGGACGTTTGGAATTTTTGGAGGCCAGTGCTGGGAAAAAGTGAACAAAAGGTGCTTTTGAGGATAGAGTGGCCAGGAAAGCCCGCAGCCCCAAAGTCTGGGTGGCAATGCAAGTAGTTGCCAGAGGCGTTCATAAAAAGAAAGAGTTGTTCTGGCTGCCACCTTGGTTGTGGGAGCCAGGCCAGGACGTTTGGAATTTTTGGAGTCCGGTGCTGGGAAAAAGTGAACAAAAGGTGTTTTTGAGGATAGAGTGGCCAGGAAAGCCCGCAGCCCCAAAGTCTGGGTGGCAATGCAAGTAGTTGCCAGAGGCGTTCATAAAAAGCAAGAGTTGTTCTGGCTGCCACCTTGGTTGTGGGAGCCAGGCCAGGACGTTTGGAATTTTTGGAGGCCGGTGCTGGGAAAAAGTGAACAAAAGGTGCTTTTGAGGATAGAGTGGTCAGGAAAGCCCGCAGCCCCAAAGTCTGGGTGGCAATGCAAGTAGTTGCCAGAGGCGTTCATAAAAAGCAAGAGTTGTTCTGGCTGCCACCTTGGTTGTGGGAGCCAGGCCAGGACGTTTGGAATTTTTGGAGGCCGGTGCTGGGAAAAAGTGAACAAAGTTGCTTTTGAGGATAGAGTGGCCAGGAAAGCCCGCAGCCCCAAAGTCTGGGTGGCAATGCAAGTAGTTCCCAGAGACCTTGAAAGAAAACAAGACTTGGTCTGGCTGACGCCTTGGATGTGGGAGCCAGGCCAGGACGTTTGGAATTTTTGGAGGCTGGTGCTGGGAAAAAGTGAACAAAAGGTGCTTTTGAGGATAGAGTGGCCAGGAAAGCCCGCAGCCCCAAAGTCTGGGTGGCAATGCAAGTAGTTCCCAGAGACCTTGAATGAAAACAAGAGTTGTTCTGGCTGCCAGCTTGGGTGTGGGAGTCAGCTCCTGACGTTTGGAATTTTTATGGGCCGGTGCTGGAAAAATGTTAAGAAAAAAGGTGCTTTTGAGGATAGAGTGGCCAGGAAAGCCCGCAGCCCCAAAGTCTGGGTGGCAATGCAAGTAGTTCCCAGAGACCTTGAAAGAAAGCAAGAGTTGTCCTGGCTGTCACCTTGGTTGTGGGAGCCAGGCCAGGACGTTTGGAATTTTTGGAGGCCAGTGCTGGGAAAAAGTGAACAAAAGGTGCTTTTGAGGATAGAGTGGCCAGGAAAGCCCGCAGCCCCAAAGTCTGGGTGGCAATGCAAGTAGTTCCCAGAGACCTTGAAAGAAAGCAAGAGTTGTTCTGGCTGCCAGCTTGGTTGTGGGAGCCAGGCCAGGACGTTTGGAATTTTTGGAGGCCAGTGCTGGGAAAAAGTGAAAACAAGGTGCTTTTGAGGATAGAGTGGCCAGGAAAGCCCGCAGCCCCAAAGTCTGGGTGGCAATGCAAGTAGTTCCCAGAGGCGTTCATAAAAAGCAAGAGTTGTTCTGGCTGCCACCTTGGTTGTGGGAGCCAGGCCAGGACATTTGGAATTTTTGGAAGCCGGTGCTGGGAAAAAGTGAACAAAAGGTGCTTTTGAGGATAGAGTGGCCAGGAAAGCCCACAGCCCCAAAGTCTGGGTGGCAATGCAAGTAGTTCCCAGAGACCTTGAAAGAAAGCAAGAGTTGTTCTGGCTGCCAGCTTGGGTGTGGGACTCAGCTCCGGACGTTTGGCATATTGGAGGCTGGTGCTGGGACAAAGTGAACAAAAGGTGCTTTTGAGGATAGAGTGGCCAGGAAAGCCCGCAGCCCCAAAGTCTGGGTGGCAATGCAAGTAGTTCCCAGAGACCTTGAAAGAAAACAAGAGTTTTTCTGGCTGCCACCTTCGGTGTGGGAGCCAGGCCAGGACGTTTGGAATTTTTGGAGGCCAGTGCTGGGAAAAAGTGAACAAAAGGTGCTTTTGAGGATAGAGTGGCCAGGAAAGCCCGCAGCCCCAAAGTCTGGGTGGCAATGCAAGTAGTTACCAGAGGCGTTCATAAAAAGCAAGAGTTGTTCTGGCTGCCAGCTTGGTTGTGGGAGCCAGGCCAGGACACTTGGAATTTTTGGAAGGCGTTGCTGGGAAAAAGTGAACAAAAGGTGCTTTTGAGGATAGAGTGGCCAGGAAAGCCCGCAGCCCCAAAGTCTGGGTGGCAATGCAAGTAGTTCCCAGAGACCTTGAAAGAAAGCAAGAGTTGTTCTGGCTGCCAGCTTGGGTGTGGGACTCAGCTCCAGACGTTTGGAATTTTTGGAGGCCAGTGCTGGGAAAAAGTGAACAAAAGGTGCTTTTGAGGATAGAGTGGCCAGGAAAGCCCGCAGCCCCAAAGTCTGGGTGGCAATGCAAGTAGTTCCCAGAGACCTTGAAAGAAAGCAAGAGTTGTTCTGGCTGCCACCTTGGGTGTGGGAGCCAGGCCAGGACGTTTGGAATTTTTGGAGGCCAGTGCTGGGAAAAGGTGAAAAAAAGGTGCTTTTGAGGATAGAGTGGCCAGGAAAGCCCGCAGCCCCAAAGTCTGGGTGGCAATGCAAGTAGTTCCCAGAGACCTTGAATGAAAACAAGAGTTGTTCTGGCTGCCAGCTTGGTTGTGGGAGCCAGGCCAGGACGTTTGGAATTTTTATGGGCCGGTGCTGGAAAAATGTTAAGAAAAAAGGTGCTTTTGAGGATAGAGTGGCCAGGAAAGCCCGCAGCCCCAAAGTCTGGGTGGCAATGCAAGTAGTTCCCAGAGACCTTGAAAGAAAGCAAGAGTTGTCCTGGCTGTCACCTTGGTTGTGGGAGCCGGGCCAGGACGTTTGGAATTTTTGGAGGCCAGTGCTGGGAAAAAGTGAACAAAAGGTGCTTTTGAGGATAGAGTGGCCAGGAAAGCCCGCAGCCCCAAAGTCTGGGTGGCAATGCAAGTAGTTCCCAGAGACCTTGAAAGAAAACCAGAGTTGTTCTCGCTGCCACCATGGGTGTGGGAGTCAGTTCCGGACGTTTGGAATTTTTATGGCCCAGTGCTGGGAAAAAGGTTAAGAAAAAAGGTGCTTTTGAGGATAGAGTGGCCAGGAAAGCCCGCAGCCCCAAAGTCTGGGTGGCAATGCAAGTAGTTCCCAGAGACCTTGAAAGAAAACAAGAGTTGTTCTGGCTGCCACCTCGTTTGTGGGAGCCAGGCCAGGACGTTTGGAATTTTTGGAGGCCAGTGCTGGGAAAAAGTGAACAAAAGGTGCTTTTGAGGATAGAGTGGCCAGGAAAGCCCGCAGCCCCAAAGTCTGGGTGGCAAGGCAAGTAGTTCCCAGAGGCGTTCATAAAAAGAAAGAGTTGTTCTGGCTGCCACCTTGGTTGGGGGAGCCAGGCCAGGACGTTTGGAATTTTTGGAGGCCAGTGCTGGGAAAAGGTGAAAAAAAGGTGTTTTTGAGGATAGAGTGGCCAGGAAAGCCCGCAGCCCCAAAGTCTGGGTGGCAATGCAAGTAGTTGCCAGAGGCGTTCATAAAAAGCAAGAGTTGTTCTGGCTGCCACCTTGGTTGTGGGAGCCAGGCCAGGACGTTTGGAATTTTTGGAGGCCGGTGCTGGGAAAAAGTGAACAAAAGGTGCTTTTGAGGATAGAGTGGCCAGGAAAGCCCGCAGCCCCAAAGTCTGGGTGGCAATGCAAGTAGTTCCCAGAGGCGTTCATAAAAAGAAAGAGTTGTTCTGGCTGCCACCTTGGTTGTGGGAGCCAGGCCAGGACACTTGGAATTTTTGGAGGCCGGTGCTGGGAAAAAGTGAACAAAAGGTGCTTTTGAGGATAGAGTGGCCAGGAAAGCCCGCAGCCCCAAAGTCTGGGTGGCAATGCAAGTAGTTCCCAGAGACCTTGAAAGAAAACAAGACTTGGTCTGGCTGACGCCTTGGTTGGGGGAGCCAGGCCAGGACGTTTGGAATTTTTGGAGGCCAGTGCTGGGAAAAAGTGAACAAAAGGTGCTTTTGAGGATAGAGTGGCCAGGAAAGCCCGCAGCCCCAAAGTCTGGGTGGCAATGCAAGTAGTTCCCAGAGACCTTGAAAGAAAACAAGAGTTGTTCTGGCTGCCACCTTCGGTGTGGGAGCCAGGCCAGGACATTTGGAATTTTTGGAGGCCAGTGCTGGGAAAAGGTGAAAAAAAGGTGCTTTTGAGGATAGAGTGGCCAGGAAAGCCCACAGCCCCAAAGTCTGGGTGGCAATGCAAGTAGTTCCCAGAGACCTTGAATGAAAACAAGAGTTGTTCTCGCTGCCACCATGGGTGTGGGAGTCAGCTCCTGACGTTTGGAATTTTTATGGGCCGGTGCTGGAAAAATGTTAAGAAAAAAGGTGCTTTTGAGGATAGAGTGGCCAGGAAAGCCCGCAGCCCCAAAGTCTGGGTGGCAATGCAAGTAGTTCCCAGAGACCTTGAAAGAAAGCAAGAGTTGTCCTGGCTGTCACCTTGGTTGTGGGAGCCAGGCCAGGACGTTTGGAATTTTTGGAGGCCAGTGCTGGGAAAAAGTGAACAAAAGGTGCTTTTGAGGATAGAGTGGCCAGGAAAGCCCGCAGCCCCAAAGTCTGGGTGGCAATGCAAGTAGTTCCCAGAGACCTTGAAAGAAAACCAGAGTTGTTCTCGCTGCCACCATGGGTGTGGGAGTCAGTTCCGGACGTTTGGAATTTTTATGGCCCAGTGCTGGGAAAAAGGTTAAGAAAAAAGGTGCTTTTGAGGATAGAGTGGCCAGGAAAGCCCGCAGCCCCAAAGTCTGGGTGGCAATGCAAGTAGTTCCCAGAGACCTTGAAAGAAAACAAGAGTTGTTCTGGCTGCCACCTCGTTTGTGGGAGCCAGGCCAGGACTTTTGGAATTTTTGGAAGCCGGTGCTGGGAAAAAGTGAACAAAAGGTGTTTTTGAGGATAGAGTGGCCAGGAAAGCCCGCAGCCCCAAAGTCTGGGTGGCAATGCAAGTAGTTGCCAGAGGCGTTCATAAAAAGCAAGAGTTGTTCTGGCTGCCACCTTGGTTGTGGGAGCCAGGCCAGGACGTTTGGAATTTTTGGAGGCCGGTGCTGGGAAAAAGTGAACAAAAGGTGCTTTTGAGGATAGAGTGGCCAGGAAAGCCCGCAGCCCCAAAGTCTGGGTGGCAAGGCAAGTAGTTCCCAGAAGCGTTCATAAAAAGCAAGAGTTGTTCTGGCTGCCACCTTGGTTGTGGGAGCCAGGCCAGGACGTTTGGAATTTTTGGAGGCCGGTGCTGGGAAAAAGTGAACAAAAGGTGCTTTTGAGGATAGAGTGGCCAGGAAAGCCCGCAGCCCCAAAGTCTGGGTGGCAATGCAAGTAGTTCCCAGAGACCTTGAAAGAAAACAAGACTTGGTCTGGCTGACGCCTTGGTTGGGGGAGCCAGGCCAGGACGTTTGGAATTTTTGGAGGCCAGTGCTGGGAAAAAGTGAACAAAAGGTGCTTTTGAGGATAGAGTGGCCAGGAAAGCCCGCAGCCCCAAAGTCTGGGTGGCAATGCAAGTAGTTCCCAGAGACCTTGAAAGAAAACCAGAGTTGTTCTCGCTGCCACCATGGGTGTGGGAGTCAGTTCCGGACGTTTGGAATTTTTATGGCCCAGTGCTGGGAAAAAGGTTAAGAAAAAAGGTGCTTTTGAGGATAGAGTGGCCAGGAAAGCCCGCAGCCCCAAAGTCTGGGTGGCAATGCAAGTAGTTCCCAGAGACCTTGAAAGAAAACAAGAGTTGTTCTGGCTGCCACCTCGTTTGTGGGAGCCAGGCCAGGACGTTTGGAATTTTTGGAGGCCAGTGCTGGGAAAAAGTGAACAAAAGGTGCTTTTGAGGATAGAGTGGCCAGGAAAGCCCGCAGCCCCAAAGTCTGGGTGGCAATGCAAGTAGTTGCCAGAGGCGTTCATAAAAAGCAAGAGTTGTTCTGGCTGCCACCTTGGTTGTGGGAGCCAGGCCAGGACGTTTGGAATTTTTGGAGGCCGGTGCTGGGAAAAAGTGAACAAAAGGTGCTTTTGAGGATAGAGTGGCCAGGAAAGCCCGCAGCCCCAAAGTCTGGGTGGCAATGCAAGTAGTTCCCAGAGGCGTTCATAAAAAGAAAGAGTTGTTCTGGCTGCCACCTTGGTTGTGGGAGCCAGGCCAGGACGTTTGGAATTTTTGGAGTCCGGTGCTGGGAAAAAGTGAACAAAAGGTGCTTTTGAGGATAGAGTGGCCAGGAAAGCCCGCAGCCCCAAAGTCTGGGTGGCAATGCAAGTAGTTCCCAGAGACCTTGAAAGAAAGCAAGACTTGGTCTGGCTGACGCCTTGGTTGGGGGAGCCAGGCCAGGACGTTTGGAATTTTTGGAGGCCGGTGCTGGGAAAAAGTGAACAAAAGGTGCTTTTGAGGATAGAGTGGCCAGGAAAGCCCGCAGCCCCAAAGTCTGGGTGGCAATGCAAGTAGTTCCCAGAGACCTTGAAAGAAAACAAGAGTTGTTCTGGCTGCCACCTTCGGTGTGGGAGCCAGGCCAGGACATTTGGAATTTTTGGAGGCCAGTGCTGGGAAAAGGTGAAAAAAAGGTGCTTTTGAGGATAGAGTGGCCAGGAAAGCCCACAGCCCCAAAGTCTGGGTGGCAATGCAAGTAGTTCCCAGAGACCTTGAATGAAAACAAGAGTTGTTCTCGCTGCCACCATGGGTGTGGGAGTCAGCTCCTGACGTTTGGAATTTTTATGGGCCGGTGCTGGAAAAATGTTAAGAAAAAAGGTGCTTTTGAGGATAGAGTGGCCAGGAAAGCCCGCAGCCCCAAAGTCTGGGTGGCAATGCAAGTAGTTCCCAGAGACCTTGAAAGAAAGCAAGAGTTGTCCTGGCTGTCACCTTGGTTGTGGGAGCCAGGCCAGGACGTTTGGAATTTTTGGAGGCCAGTGCTGGGAAAAAGTGAACAAAAGGTGCTTTTGAGGATAGAGTGGCCAGGAAAGCCCGCAGCCCCAAAGTCTGGGTGGCAATGCAAGTAGTTCCCAGAGACCTTGAAAGAAAACCAGAGTTGTTCTCGCTGCCACCTTCGGTGTGGGAGCCAGGCCAGGACATTTGGAATTTTTGGAGGCCAGTGCTGGGAAAAGGTGAAAAAAAGGTGCTTTTGAGGATAGAGTGGCCAGGAAAGCCCACAGCCCCAAAGTCTGGGTGGCAATGCAAGTAGTTCCCAGAGACCTTGAATGAAAACAAGAGTTGTTCTCGCTGCCACCATGGGTGTGGGAGTCAGCTCCTGACGTTTGGAATTTTTATGGGCCGGTGCTGGAAAAATGTTAAGAAAAAAGGTGCTTTTGAGGATAGAGTGGCCAGGAAAGCCCGCAGCCCCAAAGTCTGGGTGGCAATGCAAGTAGTTCCCAGAGACCTTGAAAGAAAGCAAGACTTGGTCTGGCTGTCACCTTGGTTGTGGGAGCCAGGCCAGGACGTTTGGAATTTTTGGAGGCCAGTGCTGGGAAAAAGTGAACAAAAGGTGCTTTTGAGGATAGAGTGGCCAGGAAAGCCCGCAGCCCCAAAGTCTGGGTGGCAATGCAAGTAGTTCCCAGAGACCTTGAAAGAAAACCAGAGTTGTTCTCGCTGCCACCTTCGGTGTGGGAGCCAGGCCAGGACATTTGGAATTTTTGGAGGCCAGTGCTGGGAAAAGGTGAAAAAAAGGTGCTTTTGAGGATAGAGTGGCCAGGAAAGCCCACAGCCCCAAAGTCTGGGTGGCAATGCAAGTAGTTCCCAGAGACCTTGAATGAAAACAAGAGTTGTTCTCGCTGCCACCATGGGTGTGGGAGTCAGCTCCTGACGTTTGGAATTTTTATGGGCCGGTGCTGGAAAAATGTTAAGAAAAAAGGTGCTTTTGAGGATAGAGTGGCCAGGAAAGCCCGCAGCCCCAAAGTCTGGGTGGCAATGCAAGTAGTTCCCAGAGACCTTGAAAGAAAGCAAGAGTTGTCCTGGCTGTCACCTTGGTTGTGGGAGCCAGGCCAGGACGTTTGGAATTTTTGGAGGCCAGTGCTGGGAAAAAGTGAACAAAAGGTGCTTTTGAGGATAGAGTGGCCAGGAAAGCCCGCAGCCCCAAAGTCTGGGTGGCAATGCAAGTAGTTCCCAGAGACCTTGAAAGAAAACCAGAGTTGTTCTCGCTGCCACCATGGGTGTGGGAGTCAGTTCCGGACGTTTGGAATTTTTATGGCCCAGTGCTGGGAAAAAGGTTAAGAAAAAAGGTGCTTTTGAGGATAGAGTGGCCAGGAAAGCCCGCAGCCCCAAAGTCTGGGTGGCAATGCAAGTAGTTCCCAGAGACCTTGAAAGAAAACAAGAGTTGTTCTGGCTGCCACCTCGTTTGTGGGAGCCAGGCCAGGACTTTTGGAATTTTTGGAAGCCGGTGCTGGGAAAAAGTGAACAAAAGGTGTTTTTGAGGATAGAGTGGCCAGGAAAGCCCGCAGCCCCAAAGTCTGGGTGGCAATGCAAGTAGTTGCCAGAGGCGTTCATAAAAAGCAAGAGTTGTTCTGGCTGCCACCTTGGTTGTGGGAGCCAGGCCAGGACGTTTGGAATTTTTGGAGGCCGGTGCTGGGAAAAAGTGAACAAAAGGTGCTTTTGAGGATAGAGTGGCCAGGAAAGCCCGCAGCCCCAAAGTCTGGGTGGCAAGGCAAGTAGTTCCCAGAAGCATTCATAAAAAGCAAGAGTTGTTCTGGCTGCCACCTTGGTTGTGGGAGCCAGGCCAGGACGTTTGGAATTTTTGGAGGCCGGTGCTGGGAAAAAGTGAACAAAAGGTGCTTTTGAGGATAGAGTGGCCAGGAAAGCCCGCAGCCCCAAAGTCTGGGTGGCAATGCAAGTAGTTCCCAGAGACCTTGAAAGAAAACAAGACTTGGTCTGGCTGACGCCTTGGTTGGGGGAGCCAGGCCAGGACGTTTGGAATTTTTGGAGGCCAGTGCTGGGAAAAAGTGAACAAAAGGTGCTTTTGAGGATAGAGTGGCCAGGAAAGCCCGCAGCCCCAAAGTCTGGGTGGCAATGCAAGTAGTTCCCAGAGACCTTGAAAGAAAGCAAGAGTTGTTCTGGCTGCCACCTTCGGTGTGGGAGCCAGGCCAGGACATTTGGAATTTTTGGAGGCCAGTGCTGGGAAAAAGGGAACAAAAGGTGCTTTTGAGGATAGAGTGGCCAGGAAAGCCCGCAGCCCCAAAGTCTGGGTGGCAATGCAAGTAGTTCCCAGAGACCTTGAAAGAAAGCAAGAGTTGGTCTGGCTGCCAGGTTGGGTGTGGGAGCCAGGCCAGGACGTTTGGAATTTTTGGAGGCCAGTGCTAGGAAAAAGTGAACAAAAGGTGCTTTTGAGGATAGAGTGGCCAGAAAGCCCGCAGCCCCAAAGTCTGGGTGGCAATGCAAGTAGTTCCCAGAGGCGTTCATAAAAAGCAAGAGTTGTTCTGGCTGCCACCTTAGTTGTGGGAGCCAGGCCAGGACGTTTGGAATTTTTGGAGGCCAGTGCTGGGAAAAGGTGAAAAAAAGGTGCTTTTGAGGATAGAGTGGCCAGGAAAGCCCACAGACCCAAAGTCTGGGTGGCAATGCAAGTAGTTCCCAGAGACCTTGAATGAAAACAAGAGTTGTTCTGGCTGCCAGCTTGGGTGTGGGAGTCAGCTCCTGACGTTTGGAATTTTTATGGGCCGGTGCTGGAAAAATGTTAAGAAAAAAGGTGCTTTTGAGGATAGAGTGGCCAGGAAAGCCCGCAGCCCCAAAGTCTGGGTGGCAATGCAAGTAGTTCCCAGAGACCTTGAAAGAAAGCAAGAGTTGTCCTGGCTGTCACCTTGGTTGTGGGAGCCAGGCCAGGACGTTTGGAATTTTTGGAGGCCAGTGCTGGGAAAAAGTGAACAAAAGGTGCTTTTGAGGATAGAGTGGCCAGGAAAGCCCACAGCCCCAAAGTCTGGGTGGCAATGCAAGTAGTTCCCAGAGACCTTGAAAGAAAGCAAGAGTTGTTCTGGCTGCCAGCTTGGGTGTGGGACTCAGCTCCGGACGTTTGGCATATTGGAGGCTGGTGCTGGGAAAAAGTGAACAAAAGGTGCTTTTGAGGATAGAGTGGCCAGGAAAGCCCGCAGCCCCAAAGTCTGGGTGGCAATGCAAGTAGTTCCCAGAGACCTTGAAAGAAAACAAGAGTTTTTCTGGCTGCCACCTTCGGTGTGGGAGCCAGGCCAGGACGTTTGGAATTTTTGGAGGCCAGTGCTGGGAAAAAGTGAACAAAAGGTGCTTTTGAGGATAGAGTGGCCAGGAAAGCCCGCAGCCCCAAAGTCTGGGTGGCAATGCAAGTAGTTACCAGAGGCGTTCATAAAAAGCAAGAGTTGTTCTGGCTGCCACCTTGGGTGTGGGAGCCAGGCCAGGACACTTGGAATTTTTGGAAGGCGTTGCTGGGAAAAAGTGAACAAAAGGTGCTTTTGAGGATAGAGTGGCCAGGAAAGCCCGCAGCCCCAAAGTCTGGGTGGCAATGCAAGTAGTTCCCAGAGACCTTGAAAGAAAGCAAGAGTTGTTCTGGCTGCCAGCTTGGGTGTGGGACTCAGCTCCTGACATTTGGCATATTGGAGGCTGGTGCTGGGAAAAAGTGAACAAAAGGTGCTTTTGAGGATAGAGTGGCCAGGAAAGCCCGCAGCCCCAAAGTCTGGGTGGCAATGCAAGTAGTTCCCGGAGACCTTGAAAGAAAGCAAGAGTTGTTCTGGCTGCCAGCTTGGTTGTGGGAGCCAGGCCAGGACGTTTGGAATTTTTGGAGGCCGGTGCTGGGAAAAAGTGAACAAAAGGTGCTTTTGAGGATAGAGTGGCCAGGAAAGCCCGCAGCCCCAAAGTCTGGGTGGCAATGCAAGTAGTTCCCAGAGACCTTGAAAGAAAGCAAGAGTTGTTCTGGCTGCCAGCTTGGTTGTGGGAGCCAGGCCAGGACGTTTGGAATTTTTGGAGGCCAGTGCTGGGAAAAGGTGAAAAAAAGGTGCTTTTGAGGATAGAGTGGCCAGGAAAGCCCACAGCCCCAAAGTCTGGGTGGCAATGCAAGTAGTTCCCAGAGACCTTGAATGAAAACAAGAGTTGTTCTGGCTGCCAGCTTGGGTGTGGGAGTCAGCTCCTGACGTTTGGAATTTTTATGGGCCGGTGCTGGAAAAATGTTAAGAAAAAAGGTGCTTTTGAGGATAGAGTGGCCAGGAAAGCCCGCAGCCCCAAAGTCTGGGTGGCAATGCAAGTAGTTCCCAGAGACCTTGAAAGAAAGCAAGAGTTGTCCTGGCTGTCACCTTGGTTGTGGGAGCCAGGCCAGGACGTTTGGAATTTTTGGAGGCCAGTGCTGGGAAAAAGTGAACAAAAGGTGCTTTTGAGGATAGAGTGGCCAGGAAAGCCCGCAGCCCCAAAGTCTGGGTGGCAATGCAAGTAGTTCCCAGAGACCTTGAAAGAAAACCAGAGTTGTTCTCGCTGCCACCATGGGTGTGGGAGTCAGTTCCGGACGTTTGGAATTTTTATGGCCCAGTGCTGGGAAAAAGGTTAAGAAAAAAGGTGCTTTTGAGGATAGAGTGGCCAGGAAAGCCCGCAGCCCCAAAGTCTGGGTGGCAATGCAAGTAGTTCCCAGAGACCTTGAAAGAAAACAAGAGTTGTTCTGGCTGCCACCTCGGTTGTGGGAGCCAGGCCAGGACGTTTGGAATTTTTGGAGGCCAGTGCTGGGAAAAAGTGAACAAAAGGTGCTTTTGAGGATAGAGTGGCCAGGAAAGCCCGCAGCCCCAAAGTCTGGGTGGCAATGCAAGTAGTTCCCAGAGGCGTTCATAAAAAGCAAGAGTTGTTCTGGCTGCCACCTTGGTTGTGGGAGCCAGGCCAGGACGTTTGGAATTTTTGGAAGCCGGTGCTGGGAAAAAGTGAACAAAAGGTGTTTTTGAGGATAGAGTGGCCAGGAAAGCCCGCAGCCCCAAAGTCTGGGTGGCAATGCAAGTAGTTGCCAGAGGCGTTCATAAAAAGCAAGAGTTGTTCTGGCTGCCACCTTGGTTGTGGGAGCCAGGCCAGGACGTTTGGAATTTTTGGAGGCCGGTGCTGGGAAAAAGTGAACACAAGGTGCTTTTGAGGATAGAGTGGCCAGGAAAGCCCGCAGCCCCAAAGTCTGGGTGGCAATGCAAGTAGTTCCCAGAGGCGTTCATAAAAAGCAAGAGTTGTTCTGGCTGCCAGCTTGGTTGTGGGAGCCAGGCCAGGACGTTTGGAATTTTTGGAGGCCGGTGTTGGGAAAAAGTGAACAAAAGGTGCTTTTGAGGATAGAGTGGCCAGGAAAGCCCGCAGCCCCAAAGTCTGGGTGGCAATGCAAGTAGTTCCCGGAGACCTTGAAAGAAAGCAAGAGTTGTTCTGGCTGCCACCTTGGTTGTGGGAGCCAGGCCAGGACGTTTGGAATTTTTGGAGGCTGGTGCTGGGAAAAGGTGAAAAAAAGGTGCTTTTGAGGATAGAGTGGCCAGGAAAGCCCACAGCCCCAAAGTCTGGGTGGCAATGCAAGTAGTTCCCAGAGACCTTGAAAGAAAACAAGACTTGGTCTGGCTGACGCCTTGGATGTGGGAGCCAGGCCAGGACGTTTGGAATTTTTGGAGGCCAGTGCTGGGAAAAAGTGAACAAAAGGTGCTTTTGAGGATAGAGTGGCCAGGAAAGCCCGCAGCCCCAAAGTCTGGGTGGCAATGCAAGTAGTTCCCAGAGACCTTGAAAGAAAACAAGAGTTGTTCTGGCTGCCACCTTCGGTGTGGGAGCCAGGCCAGGACATTTGGAATTTTTGGAGGCCAGTGCTGGGAAAAAGTGAACAAAAGGTGCTTTTGAGGATAGAGTGGCCAGGAAAGCCCGCAGCCCCAAAGTCTGGGTGGCAATGCAAGTAGTTCCCAGAGACCTTGAAAGAAAGCAAGAGTTGTTCTGGCTGCCACCTTGGGTGTGGGAGCCAGGCCAGGACGTTTGGAATTTTTAGAGGCCAGTGCTGGGAAAAGGTGAAAAAAAGGTGCTTTTGAGGATAGAGTGGCCAGGAAAGCCCACAGCCCCAAAGTCTGGGTGGCAATGCAAGTAGTTCCCAGAGACCTTGAAAGAAAGCAAGACTTGGTCTGGCTGACGCCTTGGATGTGGGAGCCAGGCCAGGACGTTTGGAATTTTTGGAGGCCAGTGCTGGGAAAAAGTGAACAAAAGGTGCTTTTGAGGATAGAGTGGCCAGGAAAGCCCGCAGCCCCAAAGTCTGGGTGGCAATGCAAGTAGTTCCCAGAGACCTTGAAAGAAAACAAGAGTTGTTCTGGCTGCCACCTTCGGTGTGGGAGCCAGGCCAGGACATTTGGAATTTTTGGAGGCCAGTGCTGGGAAAAAGTGAACAAAAGGTGCTTTTGAGGATAGAGTGGCCAGGAAAGCCCGCAGCCCCAAAGTCTGGGTGGCAATGCAAGTAGTTCCCAGAGACCTTGAAAGAAAGCAAGAATTGTTCTGGCTGCCACCTTGGGTGTGGGAGCCAGGCCAGGACGTTTGGAATTTTTAGAGGCCAGTGCTGGGAAAAGGTGAAAAAAAGGTGCTTTTGAGGATAGAGTGGCCAGGAAAGCCCACAGCCCCAAAGTCTGGGTGGCAATGCAAGTAGTTCCCAGAGACCTTGAATGAAAACAAGAGTTGTTCTCGCTGCCACCATGGGTGTGGGAGTCAGCTCCTGACGTTTGGAATTTTTATGGGCCGGTGCTGGAAAAATGTTAAGAAAAAAGTTGCTTTTGAGGATAGAGTGGCCAGGAAAGCCCGCAGCCCCAAAGTCTGGGTGGCAATGCAAGTAGTTCCCAGAGACCTTGAAAGAAAGCAAGAGTTGTCCTGGCTGTCACCTTGGTTGTGGGAGCCAGGCCAGGACGTTTGGAATTTTTGGAGGCCGGTGCTGGGAAAAAGTGAACAAAAGGTGCTTTTGAGGATAGAGTGGCCAGGAAAGCCCGCAGCCCCAAAGTCTGGGTGGCAATGCAAGTAGTTCCCAGAGACCTTGAAAGAAAACCAGAGTTGTTCTCGCTGCCACCATGGGTGTGGGAGTCAGTTCCGGACGTTTGGAATTTTTATGGCCCAGTGCTGGGAAAAAGGTTAAGAAAAAAGGTGCTTTTGAGGATAGAGTGGCCAGGAAAGCCCGCAGCCCCAAAGTCTGGGTGGCAATGCAAGTAGTTCCCAGAGACCTTGAAAGAAAGCAAGAATTGTTCTGGCTGCCACCTTGGGTGTGGGAGCCAGGCCAGGACGTTTGGAATTTTTAGAGGCCAGTGCTGGGAAAAGGTGAAAAAAAGGTGCTTTTGAGGATAGAGTGGCCAGGAAAGCCCACAGCCCCAAAGTCTGGGTGGCAATGCAAGTAGTTCCCAGAGACCTTGAATGAAAACAAGAGTTGTTCTCGCTGCCAGCTTGGGTGTGGGAGTCAGCTCCTGACGTTTGGAATTTTTATGGGCCGGTGCTGGAAAAATGTTAAGAAAAAAGGTGCTTTTGAGGATAGAGTGGCCAGGAAAGCCCGCAGCCCCAAAGTCTGGGTGGCAATGCAAGTAGTTCCCAGAGACCTTGAAAGAAAGCAAGAGTTGTCCTGGCTGTCACCTTGGTTGTGGGAGCCAGGCCAGGACGTTTGGAATTTTTGGAGGCCGGTGCTGGGAAAAAGTGAACAAAAGGTGCTTTTGAGGATAGAGTGGCCAGGAAAGCCCGCAGCCCCAAAGTCTGGGTGGCAATGCAAGTAGTTCCCAGAGACCTTGAAAGAAAACCAGAGTTGTTCTCGCTGCCACCATGGGTGTGGGAGTCAGTTCCGGACGTTTGGAATTTTTATGGCCCAGTGCTGGGAAAAAGGTTAAGAAAAAAGGTGCTTTTGAGGATAGAGTGGCCAGGAAAGCCCGCAGCCCCAAAGTCTGGGTGGCAATGCAAGTAGTTCCCGGAGACCTTGAAAGAAAGCAAGAGTTGTTCTGGCTGCCACCTTGGTTGTGGGAGCCAGGCCAGGACGTTTGGAATTTTTGGAAGCCGGTGCTGGGAAAAAGTGAACAAAAGGTGTTTTTGAGGATAGAGTGGCCAGGAAAGCCCGCAGCCCCAAAGTCTGGGTGGCAATGCAAGTAGTTGCCAGAGGCGTTCATAAAAAGCAAGAGTTGTTCTGGCTGCCACCTTGGTTGTGGGAGCCAGGCCAGGACGTTTGGAATTTTTGGAGGCCGGTGCTGGGAAAAAGTGAACAAAAGGTGCTTTTGAGGATAGAGTGGCCAGGAAAGCCCGCAGCCCCAAAGTCTGGGTGGCAATGCAAGTAGTTCCCAGAGACCTTGAAAGAAAACAAGACTTGGTCTGGCTGACGCCTTGGGTGTGGGAGCCAGGCCAGGACGTTTGGAATTTTTGGAGGCCAGTGCTGGGAAAAAGTGAACAAAAGGTGCTTTTGAGGATAGAGTGGCCAGGAAAGCCCGCAGCCCCAAAGTCTGGGTGGCAATGCAAGTAGTTCCCAGAGACCTTGAAAGAAAGCAAGAGTTGTTCTGGCTGCCACCTTCGGTGTGGGAGCCAGGCCAGGACATTTGGATTTTTTGGAGGCCAGTGCTGGGAAAAAGTGAACAAAAGGTGCTTTTGAGGATAGAGTGGCCAGGAAAGCCCGCAGCCCCAAAGTCTGGGTGGCAATGCAAGTAGTTCCCAGAGACCTTGAAAGAAAGCAAGAGTTGGTCTAGCTGCCAGGTTGGGTGTGGGAGCCAGGCCAGGACGTTTGGAATTTTTGGAGGCCAGTGCTAGGAAAAAGTGAACAAAAGGTGCTTTTGAGGATAGAGTGGCCAGAAAGCCCGCAGCCCCAAAGTCTGGGTGGCAATGCAAGTAGTTCCCAGAGGCGTTCATAAAAAGCAAGAGTTGTTCTGGCTGCCACCTTAGTTGTGGGAGCCAGGCCAGGACGTTTGGAATTTTTGGAGGCCAGTGCTGGGAAAAGGTGAAAAAAAGTTGCTTTTGAGGATAGAGTGGCCAGGAAAGCCCACAGACCCAAAGTCTGGGTGGCAATGCAAGTAGTTCCCAGAGACCTTGAATGAAAACAAGAGTTGTTCTGGCTGCCAGCTTGGGTGTGGGAGTCAGCTCCTACGTTTGGAATTTTTATGGGCCGGTGCTGGAAAAATGTTAAGAAAAAAGGTGCTTTTGAGGATAGAGTGGCCAGGAAAGCCCGCAGCCCCAAAGTCTGGGTGGCAATGCAAGTAGTTCCCAGAGACCTTGAAAGAAAGCAAGAGTTGTCCTGGCTGTCACCTTGGTTGTGGGAGCCAGGCCAGGACGTTTGGAATTTTTGGAGGCCAGTGCTGGGAAAAAGTGAACAAAAGGTGCTTTTGAGGATAGAGTGGCCAGGAAAGCCCGCAGCCCCAAAGTCTGGGTGGCAATGCAAGTAGTTCCCAGAGACCTTGAAAGAAAACCAGATTGTTCTCGCTGCCACCATGGGTGTGGGAGTCAGTTCCGGACGTTTGGAATTTTTATGGGCTGGTGCTGGGAAAAAGGTTAAGAAAAAAGGTGCTTTTGAGGATAGAGTGGCCAGGAAAGCCCGCAGCCCCAAAGTCTGGGTGGCAATGCAAGTAGTTCCCAGAGACCTTGAAAGAAAACAAGAGTTGTTCTGGCTGCCACCTCGGTTGTGGGAGCCAGGCCAGGACGTTTGGAATTTTTGGAGGCCAGTGCTGGGAAAAAGTGAACAAAAGGTGCTTTTGAGGATAGAGTGGCCAGGAAAGCCCGCAGCCCCAAAGTCTGGGTGGCAATGCAAGTAGTTCCCAGAGGCGTTCATAAAAAGAAAGAGTTGTTCTGGCTGCCACCTTGGTTGTGGGAGCCAGGCCAGGACGTTTGGAATTTTTGGAAGCCGGTGCTGGGAAAAAGTGAACAAAAGGTGTTTTTGAGGATAGAGTGGCCAGGAAAGCCCGCAGCCCCAAAGTCTGGGTGGCAATGCAAGTAGTTCCCAGAGACCTTGAAAGAAAGCAAGAGTTGTCCTGGCTGTCACCTTGGTTGTGGGAGCCAGGCCAGGACGTTTGGAATTTTTGGAGGCCGGTGCTGGGAAAAAGTGAACAAAAGGTGCTTTTGAGGATAGAGTGGCCAGGAAAGCCCGCAGTCCCAAAGTCTGGGTGGCAATGCAAGTAGTTCCCAGAGACCTTGAAAGAAAGCAAGAGTTGTTCTGGCTGCCAGCTTGGGTGTGGGACTCAGCTCCGGACGTTTGGAATTTTTATGGGCCGGTGCTGGAAAAATGTTAAGAAAAAAGGTGCTTTTGAGGATAGAGTGGCCAGGAAAGCCCGCAGCCCCAAAGTCTGGGTGGCAATGCAAGTAGTTCCCAGAGACCTTGAAAGAAAGCAAGACTTGTTCTGGCTGTCACCTTGGTTGTGGGAGCCAGGCCAGGACGTTTGGAATTTTTGGAGGCCGGTGCTGGGAAAAAGTGAACAAAAGGTGCTTTTCAGGATAGAGTGGCCAGGAAAGCCCGCAGCCCCAAAGTCTGGGTGGCAATGCAAGTAGTTCCCAGAGGCGTTCATAAAAAGCAAGAGTTGTTCTGGCTGCCACCTTAGTTGTGGGAGCCAGGCCAGGACGTTTGGAATTTTTGGAGGCCAGTGCTGGGAAAAGGTGAAAAAAAGTTGCTTTTGAGGATAGAGTGGCCAGGAAAGCCCACAGACCCAAAGTCTGGGTGGCAATGCAAGTAGTTCCCAGAGACCTTGAATGAAAACAAGAGTTGTTCTGGCTGCCAGCTTGGGTGTGGGAGTCAGCTCCTACGTTTGGAATTTTTATGGGCCGGTGCTGGAAAAATGTTAAGAAAAAAGGTGCTTTTGAGGATAGAGTGGCCAGGAAAGCCCGCAGCCCCAAAGTCTGGGTGGCAATGCAAGTAGTTCCCAGAGACCTTGAAAGAAAGCAAGAGTTGTCCTGGCTGTCACCTTGGTTGTGGGAGCCAGGCCAGGACGTTTGGAATTTTTGGAGGCCTGTGCTGGGAAAAAGGGAACAAAAGGTGCTTTTGAGGATAGAGTGGCCAGGAAAGCCCGCAGCCCCAAAGTCTGGGTGGCAATGCAAGTAGTTCCCAGAGACCTTGAAAGAAAACCAGATTGTTCTCGCTGCCACCATGGGTGTGGGAGTCAGTTCCGGACGTTTGGAATTTTTATGGGCTGGTGCTGGGAAAAAGGTTAAGAAAAAAGGTGCTTTTGAGGATAGAGTGGCCAGGAAAGCCCGCAGCCCCAAAGTCTGGGTGGCAATGCAAGTAGTTCCCAGAGACCTTGAAAGAAAACAAGAGTTGTTCTGGCTGCCACCTCGGTTTTGGGAGCCAGGCCAGGACACTTGGAATTTTTGGAGGCCGGTGCTGGGAAAAAGTGAACAAAAGGTGCTTTTGAGGATAGAGTGGCCAGGAAAGCCCGCAGCCCCAAAGTCTGGGTGGCAATGCAAGTAGTTCCCAGAGACCTTGAAAGAAAACAAGAGTTGTTCTGGCTGCCACCTTGGGTGTGGGAGCCAGGCCAGGACGTTTGGAATTTTTGGAGTCCGGTGCTGGGAAAAAGTGAACAAAAGGTGCTTTTGAGGATAGAGTGGCCAGGAAAGCCCGCAGTCCCAAAGTCTGGGTGGCAATGCAAGTAGTTCCCAGAGACCTTGAAAGAAAGCAAGAGTTGTTCTGGCTGCCACCTTGGGTGTGGGGGTCAGCTCCTGACGTTTGGAATTTTTATGGGCCGGTGCTGGAAAAATGTTAAGAAAAAAGGTGCTTTTGAGGATAGAGTGGCCAGGAAAGCCCGCAGCCCCAAAGTCTGGGTGGCAATGCAAGTAGTTCCCAGAGACCTTGAAAGAAAGCAAGACTTGGTCTGGCTGTCACCTTGGTTGTGGGAGCCAGGCCAGGACGTTTGGAATTTTTGGAGGCCGGTGCTGGGAAAAAGTGAACAAAAGGTGCTTTTGAGGATAGAGTGGCCAGGAAAGCCCGCAGCCCCAAAGTCTGGGTGGCAATGCAAGTAGTTCCCAGAGACCTTGAAAGAAAGCAAGAGTTGTTCTCGCTGCCAGCTTGGTTGTGGGAGCCAGGCCAGGACGTTTGGAATTTTTGGAGGCCAGTGCTGGGAAAAAGTGAACAAAAGGTGTTTTGAGGATAGAGTGGCCAGGAAAGCCCGCAGCCCCAAAGTCTGGGTGGCAATGCAAGTAGTTCCCAGAGGCGTTCATAAAAAGCAAGAGTTGTTCTGGCTGCCACCTTGGGTGTGGGAGCCAGGCCAGGACATTTGGAATTTTTGGAAGCCGGTGCTGGGAAAAAGTGAACAAAAGGTGCTTTTGAGGATAGAGTGGCCAGGAAAGCCCGCAGCCCCAAAGTCTGGGTGGCAATGCAAGTAATTCCCAGAGACCTTGAAAGAAAGCAAGAGTTGTTCTGGCTGCCACCATGGGTGTGGGAGTCACCTCCGGACGTTTGGAATTTTTATGGGCCGGTGCTGGAAAAATGTTAACAAAAAAGTTGCTTTTGAGGATAGAGTGGCCAGGAAAGCCCGCAGCCCCAAAGTCTGGGTGGCAATGCAAGTAGTTCCCAGAGACCTTGTAAGAAAGCAAAAGTTGTCCTGGCTGTCACCTTGGTTGTGGGAGCCAGGCCAGGACGTTTGGAATTTTTGGAGGCCGGTGCTGGGAAAAAGGGAACAAAAGGTGCTTTTGAGGATAGAGTGGCCAGGAAAGCCCGCAGCCCCAAAGTCTGGGTGGCAATGCAAGTAATTCCCAGAGACCTTGAAAGAAAGCAAGAGTTGTTCTGGCTGCCAGCTTGGGTGTGGGGGTCAGCTCCTGACGTTTGGAATTTTTATGGGCCGGTGCTGGAAAAATGTTAAGAAAAAAGGTGCTTTTGAGGATAGAGTGGCCAGGAAAGCCCGCAGCCCCAAAGTCTGGGTGGCAATGCAAGTAGTTCCCAGAGACCTTGAAAGAAAGCAAGAGTTGTTCTGGCTGCCACCTTGGGTGTGGGAGCCAGGCCAGGACACTTGGAATTTTTGGAGTCCGGTGCTGGGAAAAAGTGAACAAAAGGTGCTTTTGAGGATAGAGTGGCCAGGAAAGCCCGCAGCCCCAAAGTCTGGGTGGCAATGCAAGTAGTTCCCAGAGACCTTGAAAGAAAGCAAGACTTGGTCTGGCTGACGCCTTGGTTGGGGGAGCCAGGCCAGGACGTTTGGAATTTTTGGAGGCCGGTGCTGGGAAAAAGTGAACAAAAGGTGCTTTTGAGGATAGAGTGGCCAGGAAAGCCCGCAGCCCCAAAGTCTGGGTGGCAATGCAAGTAGTTCCCAGAGACCTTGAAAGAAAGCAAGAGTTGTTCTGGCTGCCACCTTAGTTGGGGGAGCCAGGCCAGGACGTTTGGAATTTTTGGAGGCCAGTGCTGGGAAAAAGTGAACAAAAGGTGCTTTTGAGGATAGAGTGGCCAGGAAAGCCTGCAGCCCCAAAGTCTGGGTGGCAATGCAAGTAGTTCCCAGAGACGTTCAAAACAAGCAGGAAGTGTTCTGGCTGCCACCTTGGTTGTGGGAGCCAGGCCAGGACGTTTGGAATTTTTGGAGGTCAGTGCTGGGAAAAGGTGAAAAAAAGGTGCTTTTGAGGATAGAGTGGCCAGGAAAGCCCGCAGCCCCAAAGTCTGGGTGGCAATGCAAGTAGTTCCCAGAGACCTTGAAAGAAAGCAAGACTTGGTCTGGCTGACGCCTTGGTTGTGGGAGCCAGGCCAGGACGTGTGGAATTTTTGGAGGCCGGTGCTGGGAAAAAGTGAACAAAAGGTGCTTTTGAGGATAGAGTGGCCAGGAAAGCCCGCAGCCCCAAAGTCTGGGTGGCAATGCAAGTAGTTCCCAGAGACCTTGAAAGAAAGCAAGACTTGGTCTGGCTGACGCCTTGGTTGGGGGAGCCAGGCCAGGACGTTTGGAATTTTTGGAGGCCGGTGCTGGGAAAAAGTGAACAAAAGGTGCTTTTGATGATAGAGTGGCCAGGAAAGCCCGCAGCCCCAAAGTCTGGGTGGCAATGCAAGTAGTTCCCAGAGACCTTGAAAGAAAGCAAGAGTTGTTCTGGCTGCCACCTTGGTTGTGGGAGCCAGGCCAGGACGTTTGGAATTTTTGGAGGCTGGTGCTGGGAAAAGGTGAAAAAAAGGTGCTTTTGAGGATAGAGTGGCCAGGAAAGCCCGCAGCCCCAAAGTCTGGGTGGCAATGCAAGTAGTTCCCAGAAGCGTTCATAAAAAGCAAGAGTTGTTCTGGCTGCCACCTTGGTTGTGGGAGCCAGGCCAGGACGTTTGGAATTTTTGGAGTCCGGAGCTGGGAAAAAGTTAACAAAAGGTGCTTTTGAGGATAGAGTGGCCAGGAAAGCCCGCAGCCCCAAAGTCTGGGTGGCAATGCAAGTAGTTCCCAGAGACCTTGAAAGAAAGCAAGAGTTGTTCTGGCTGCCACCTTGGTTGTAGGACACAGCTCCGGACGTTCGGCATATTGGAGGCCGGTGCTGAGAAAAAGTGAACAAAAGGTGCTTTTGAGGATAGAGTGGCCAGGAAAGCCCGCAGCCCCAAAGTCTGGGTGGCAATGCAAGTAGTTCCCAGAGACCTTGAAAGAAAGCAAGAGTTGTTCTGGCTGCCACCTTAGTTGGGGGAGCCAGGCCAGGACGTTTGGAATTTTTGGAGGCCAGTGCTGGGAAAAAGTGAACAAAAGGTGCTATTGAGGATAGAGTGGCCAGGAAAGCCCGCAGCCCCAAAGTCTGGGTGGCAATGCAAGTAGTTCCCAGAGACGTTCAAAACAAGCAGGAAGTGTTCTGGCTGCCACCTTGGTTGTGGGAGCCAGGCCAGGACGTTTGGAATTTTTGGAGGTCAGTGCTGGGAAAAGGTGAAAAAAAGGTGCTTTTGAGGATAGAGTGGCCAGGAAAGCCCGCAGCCCCAAAGTCTGGGTGGCAATGCAAGTAGTTCCCAGAGACCTTGAAAGAAAGCAAGACTTGGTCTGGCTGACGCCTTGGTTGTGGGAGCCAGGCCAGGACGTTTGGAATTTTTGGAGGCCGGTGCTGGGAAAAAGTGAACAAAAGGTGCTTTTGAGGATAGAGTGGCCAGGAAAGCCCGCAGCCCCAAAGTCTGGGTGGCAATGCAAGTAGTTCCCAGAGACCTTGAAAGAAAGCAAGAGTTGTTCTCGCTGCCACCTTGGTTGTGGGAGCCAGGCCAGGACGTTTGGAATTTTTGGAGGCTGGTGCTGGGAAAAGGTGAAAAAAAGGTGCTTTTGAGGATAGAGTGGCCAGGAAAGCCCGCAGCCCCAAAGTCTGGGTGGCAATGCAAGTAGTTCCCAGAAGCGTTCATAAAAAGCAAGAGTTGTTCTGGCTGCCACCTTGGTTGTGGGAGCCAGGCCAGGACGTTTGGAATTTTTGGAAGCCGGTGCTGGGAAAAAGTGAACAAAAGGTGCTTTTGAGGATAGAGTGGCCAGGAAAGCCCGCAGCCCCAAAGTCTGGGTGGCAATGCAAGTAGTTCCCAGAGACCTTGAAAGAAAGCAAGAGTTGTTCTGGCTGCCACCTTGGTTGTGGGAGCCAGGCCAGGACGTTTGGAATTTTTGGAGGCTGGTGCTGGGAAAAGGTGAAAAAAAGGTGCTTTTGAGGATAGAGTGGCCAGGAAAGCCCGCAGCCCCAAAGTCTGGGTGGCAATGCAAGTAGTTCCCAGAAGCGTTCATAAAAAGCAAGAGTTGTTCTGGCTGCCACCTTGGTTGTGGGAGCCAGGCCAGGACGTTTGGAATTTTTGGAGTCCGGTGCTGGGAAAAAGTGAACAAAAGGTGCTTTTGAGGATAGAGTGGCCAGGAAAGCCCGCAGCCCCAAAGTCTGGGTGGCAATGCAAGTAGTTCCCAGAAGCGTTCATAAAAAGCAAGAGTTGTTCTGGCTGCCACCTTGGTTGTGGGAGCCAGGCCAGGACGTTTGGAATTTTTGGAGGCCGGTGCTGGGAAAAAGTGAACAAAAGGTGCTTTTGAGGATAGAGTGGCCAGGAAAGCCCGCAGCCCCAAAGTCTGGGTGGCAATGCAAGTAGTTCCCAGAGACCTTGAAAGAAAGCAAGAGTTGTTCTGGCTGCCACCTTGGTTGTGGGAGCCAGGCCAGGACGTTTGGAATTTTTGGAGTCTGGTGCTGGGAAAAGGTGAAAAAAAGGTGCTTTTGAGGATAGAGTGGCCAGGAAAGCCCGCAGCCCCAAAGTCTGGGTGGCAATGCAAGTAGTTCCCAGAAGCGTTCATAAAAAGCAAGAGTTGTTCTGGCTGCCACCTTGGTTGTGGGAGCCAGGCCAGGACACTTGGAATTTTTGGAGTCCGGTGCTGGGAAAAAGTGAACAAAAGGTGCTTTTGAGGATAGAGTGGCCAGGAAACCCCGCAGCCCCAAAGTCTGGGTGGCAATGCAAGTAGTTCCCAGAGACCTTGAAAGAAAGCAAGAGTTGTTCTGGCTGCCACCTTGGTTGTAGGACACAGCTCCGGACGTTCGGCATATTGGAGGCCGGTGCTGAGAAAAAGTGAACAAAAGGTGCTTTTGAGGATAGAGTGGCCAGGAAAGCCCGCAGCCCCAAAGTCTGGGTGGCAATGCAAGTAGTTCCCAGAGACCTTGAAAGAAAGCAAGAGTTGTTCGGGCTGCCACCTTAGTTGGGGGAGCCAGGCCAGGACGTTTCGAATTTTTGGAGGCCAGTGCTGGGAAAAGGTGAAAAAAAGGTTCTTTTGAGGATGGAGTGGCCAGGAAAGCCCACAGCCCCAAAGTCTGGGTGGCAATGCAAGTAGTTCCCAGAGACCTTGAAAGAAAGCAAGAGTTGTTCTGGCTGCCACCTTGGGTGTGGGACTCAGCTCCGGACGTTTGGCATATTGGAGGCTGGTGCTGGGAAAAAGTGAACAAAAGGTGCTTTTGAGGATAGAGTGGCCAGGAAAGCCCGCAGCCCCAAAGTCTGGGTGGCAATGCAAGTAGTTCCCAGAGACCTTGAAAGAAAGCAAGACTTGGTCTGGCTGACGCCTTGGTTGGGGGAGCCAGGCCAGGACGTTTGGAATTTTTGGAGGCCGGTGCTGGGAAAAAGTGAACAAAAGGTGCTTTTGAGGATAGAGTGGCCAGGAAAGCCCGCAGCCCCAAAGTCTGGGTGGCAATGCAAGTAGTTCCCAGAGACCTTGAAAGAAAGCAAGAGTTGTTCTGGCTGCCAGCTTGGTTGTAGGACTCAGCTCCGGACGTTCGGCATATTGGAGGCTGGTGCTGGAAAAATGTTAACAAAAAAGTTGCTTTTGAGGATAGAGTGGCCAGGAAAGCCCGCAGCCCCAAAGTCTGGGTGGCAATGCAAGTAGTTCCCAGAGACCTTGTAAGAAAGCAAAAGTTGTCCTGGCTGTCACCTTGGTTGTGGGAGCCAGGCCAGGACGTTTGGAATTTTTGGAGGCCGGTGCTGGGAAAAAGGGAACAAAAGGTGCTTTTGAGGATAGAGTGGCCAGGAAAGCCCGCAGCCCCAAAGTCTGGGTGGCAATGCAAGTAGTTCCCAGAGACCTTGAAAGAAAGCAAGAGTTGTTCTGGCTGCCAGCTTGGGTGTGGGGGTCAGCTCCTGACGTTTGGAATTTTTATGGGCCGGTGCTGGAAAAATGTAAAGAAAAAAGGTGCTTTTGAGGATAGAGTGGCCAGGAAAGCCCGCAGCCCCAAAGTCTGGGTGGCAATGCAAGTAGTTCCCAGAGACCTTGAAAGAAAGCAAGACTTGGTCTGGCTGACGCCTTGGTTGTGGGAGCCAGGCCAGGACGTGTGGAATTTTTGGAGGCCGGTGCTGGGAAAAAGTGAACAAAAGGTGCTTTTGAGGATAGAGTGGCCAGGAAAGCCCGCAGCCCCAAAGTCTGGGTGGCAATGCAAGTAGTTCCCAGAGACATTGAAAGAAAACAAGAGTTGTTCTGGCTGCCACCTTCGGTGTGGGAGCCAGGCCAGGACGTTTGGAATTTTTGGAGGCCGGTGCTGGGAAAAAGTGAACAAAAGGTACTTTTGAGGATAGAGTGGCCAGGAAAGCCCGCAGCCCCAAAGTCTGGGTGGCAATGCAAGTAGTTCCCAGAGACCTTGAAAGAAAGCAAGACTTGGTCTGGCTGCCACCTTGGTTGTGGGAGCCAGGCCAGGACGTTTGGAATTTTTGGAGGCCGGTGCTGGGAAAAAGTGAACAAAAGGTGCTTTTGAGGATAGAGTGGCCAGGAAAGCCTGCAGCCCCAAAGTCTGGGTGGCAATGCAAGTAGTTCCCAGAGACGTTCAAAACAAGCAGGAGGTTTTCTGGCTGCCACCTTGGTTGTGGGAGCCAGGCCAGGACGTTTGGAATTTTTGGAGGTCAGTGCTGGGAAAAGGTGAAAAAAAGGTGCTTTTGAGGATGGAGTGGCCAGGAAAGCCCACAGCCCCAAAGTCTGGGTGGCAATGCAAGTAGTTGCCAGAGACCTTGAAAGAAAGCCAGGGTTGTTCTGGCTACCACCTTGGTTGTAGGACACAGCTCCGGACGTTCGGCATATTGGAGGCCGGTGCTGAGAAAAAGTGAACAAAAGGTGCTTTTGAGGATAGAGTGGCCAGGAAAGCCCGCAGCCCCAAAGTCTGGGTGGCAATGCAAGTAGTTCCCAGAGACCTTGAAAGAAAGCAAGAGTTGTTCTGGCTGCCACCTTAGTTGGGGGAGCCAGGCCAGGACGTTTGGAATTTTTGGAGGCCAGTGCTGGGAAAAAGTGAACAAAAGGTGCTTTTGAGGATAGAGTGGCCAGGAAAGCCGGCAGCCCCAAAGTGTGGGTGGCAATGCAAGTAGTTCCCAGAGACGTTCAAAACAAGCAGGAAGTGTTCTGGCTGCCACCTTGGTTGTGGGAGCCAGGCCAGGACGTTTGGAATTTTTGGAGGTCAGTGCTGGGAAAAGGTGAAAAAAAGGTGCTTTTGAGGATGGAGTGGCCAGGAAAGCCCGCAGCCCCAAAGTCTGGGTGGCAATGCAAGTAGTTCCCAGAGGCATTCATAAAAAGCAAGAGTTGTTCTGGCTGCCACCTTGGGTGTGGGACTCAGCTCCGGACGTTTGGCATTTTTGGAGGCCAGTGCTGGGAAAAAGTGAAAAAAAGGTGCTTTTGAGGATAGAGTGGCCAGGAAAGCCCGCAGCCCCAAAGTCTGGGTGGCAATGCAAGTAGTTCCCAGAGACCTTGAAAGAAAGCAAGACTTGGTCTGGCTGACGCCTTGGTTGGGGGAGCCAGGCCAGGACGTTTGGAATTTTTGGAGGCCGGTGCTGGGAAAAAGTGAACAAAAGGTGCTTTTGAGGATAGAGTGGCCAGGAAAGCCCGCAGCCCCAAAGTCTGGGTGGCAATGCAAGTAGTTCCCAGAGACCTTGAAAGAAAGCAAGAGTTGTTCTGGCTGCCACCTTAGTTGTGGGAGCCAGGCCAGGACGTTTGGAATTTTTGGAGGCTGGTGCTGGGAAAAGGTGAAAAAAAGGTGCTTTTGAGGATAGAGTGGCCAGAAAGCCCGCAGCCCCAAAGTCTGGGTGGCAATGCAAGTAGTTCCCAGAAGCGTTCATAAAAAGCAAGAGTTGTTCTGGCTGCCACCTTGGTTGGGGGAGCCAGGCCAGGACGTTTGGAATTTTTGGAGGCCGGAGCTGGGAAAAAGTTAACAAAAGGTGCTTTTGAGGATAGAGTGGCCAGGAAAGCCCGCAGCCCCAAAGTCTGGGTGGCAATGCAAGTAGTTCCCAGAGACCTTGAAAGAAAGCAAGAGTTGTTCTGGCTGCCAGCTTGGTTGTAGGACTCAGCTCCGGACGTTCGGCATATTGGAGGCTGGTGCTGGGAAAAGGTGAAAAAAAGGTGCTTTTGAGGATAGAGTGGCCAGGAAAGCCCGCAGCCCCAAAGTCTGGGTGGCAATGCAAGTAGTTCCCAGAGACCTTGAAAGAAAGCAAGATTTGTTCTCGCTGCCACCTTGGTTGTGGGAGCCAGGCCAGGACGTTTGGAATTTTTGGAGGCCGGTGCTGGGAAAAAGGGAACAAAAGGTGCTTTTGAGGATAGAGTGGCCAGGAAAGCCCGCAGCCCCAAAGTCTGGGTGGCAATGCAAGTAATTCCCAGAGACCTTGAAAGAAAGCAAGAGTTGTTCTGGCTGCCAGCTTGGGTGTGGGGGTCAGCTCCTGACGTTTGGAATTTTTATGGGCCGGTGCTGGAAAAATGTTAAGAAAAAAGGTGCTTTTGAGGATAGAGTGGCCAGGAAAGCCCGCAGCCCCAAAGTCTGGGTGGCAATGCAAGTAGTTCCCAGAGACCTTGAAAGAAAGCAAGACTTGGTCTGGCTGACGCCTTGGTTGTGGGAGCCAGGCCAGGACGTGTGGAATTTTTGGAGGCCGGTGCTGGGAAAAAGTGAACAAAAGGTGCTTTTGAGGATAGAGTGGCCAGGAAAGCCCGCAGCCCCAAAGTCTGGGTGGCAATGCAAGTAGTTGCCAGAGACCTTGAAAGAAAGCAAGACTTGGTCTGGCTACCACCTTGGTTGTAGGACACAGCTCCGGACGTTCGGCATATTGGAGGCCGGTGCTGAGAAAAAGTGAACAAAAGGTGCTTTTGAGGATAGAGTGGCCAGGAAAGCCCGCAGCCCCAAAGTCTGGGTGGCAATGCAAGTAGTTCCCAGAGACCTTGAAAGAAAGCAAGAGTTGTTCTGGCTGCCACCTTGGTTGTGGGAGCCAGGCCAGGACGTTTGGAATTTTTGGAGGCCAGTGCTGGGAAAAGGTGAAAAAAAGGTGCTTTTGAGGATGGAGTGGCCAGGAAAGCCCGCAGCCCCAAAGTCTGGGTGGCAATGCAAGTAGTTCCCAGAGACCTTGAAAGAAAGCAAGAGTTGTTCTGGCTGCCACCTTGGGTGTGGGACTCAGCTCCGGACGTTTGGCATTTTTGGAGGCCAGTGCTGGGAAAAAGTGAAAAAAAGGTGCTTTTGAGGATAGAGTGGCCAGGAAAGCCCGCAGCCCCAAAGTCTGGGTGGCAATGCAAGTAGTTCCCAGAGACCTTGAAAGAAAGCAAGACTTGGTCTGGCTGACGCCTTGGTTGGGGGAGCCAGGCCAGGACGTTTGGAATTTTTGGAGGCCGGTGCTGGGAAAAAGTGAACAAAAGGTGCTTTTGAGGATAGAGTGGCCAGGAAAGCCCGCAGCCCCAAAGTCTGGGTGGCAATGCAAGTAGTTCCCAGAGACCTTGAAAGAAAGCAAGACTTGGTCTGGCTGCCACCTTGGTTGTGGGAGCCAGGCCAGGACGTTTGGAATTTTTGGAGGCTGGTGCTGGGAAAAGGTGAAAAAAAGGTGCTTTTGAGGATAGAGTGGCCAGGAAAGCCCGCAGCCCCAAAGTCTGGGTGGCAATGCAAGTAGTTCCCAGAAGTGTTCATAAAAAGCAAGAGTTGTTCTGGCTGCCACCTTGGTTGTGGGAGCCAGGCCAGGACGTTTGGAATTTTTGGAGTCCGGAGCTGGGAAAAAGTTAACAAAAGGTGCTTTTGAGGATAGAGTGGCCAGGAAAGCCCGCAGCCCCAAAGTCTGGGTGGCAATGCAAGTAGTTCCCAGAGACCTTGAAAGAAAGCAAGAGTTGTTCTGGCTGCCACCTTGGTTGTAGGACACAGCTCCGGACGTTCGGCATATTGGAGGCCGGTGCTGAGAAAAAGTGAACAAAAGGTGCTTTTGAGGATAGAGTGGCCAGGAAAGCCCGCAGCCCCAAAGTCTGGGTGGCAATGCAAGTAGTTCCCAGAGACCTTGAAAGAAAGCAAGAGTTGTTCTGGCTGCCACCTTAGTTGGGGGAGCCAGGCCAGGACGTTTGGAATTTTTGGAGGCCAGTGCTGGGAAAAAGTGAACAAAAGGTGCTTTTGAGGATGGAGTGGCCAGGAAAGCCTGCAGCCCCAAAGTCTGGGTGGCAATGCAAGTAGTTCCCAGAGACGTTCAAAACAAGCAGGAAGTGTTCTGGCTGCCACCTTGGTTGTGGGAGCCAGGCCAGGACGTTTGGAATTTTTGGAGGTCAGTGCTGGGAAAAGGTGAAAAAAAGGTGCTTTTGAGGATAGAGTGGCCAGGAAAGCCCGCAGCCCCAAAGTCTGGGTGGCAATGCAAGTAGTTCCCAGAGACCTTGAAAGAAAGCAAGACTTGGTCTGGCTGACGCCTTGGTTGGGGGAGCCAGGCCAGGACGTTTGGAATTTTTGGAGGCCGGTGCTGGGAAAAAGTGAACAAAAGGTGCTTTTGAGGATAGAGTGGCCAGGAAAGCCCGCAGCCCCAAAGTCTGGGTGGCAATGCAAGTAGTTCCCAGAGACCTTGAAAGAAAGCAAGACTTGGTCTGGCTGACGCCTTGGTTGGGGGAGCCAGGCCAGGACGTTTGGAATTTTTGGAGGCCGGTGCTGGGAAAAAGTGAACAAAAGGTGCTTTTGAGGATAGAGTGGCCAGGAAAGCCCGCAGCCCCAAAGTCTGGGTGGCAATGCAAGTAGTTCCCAGAGACCTTGAAAGAAAGCAAGAGTTGTTCTGGCTGCCACCTTGGTTGTGGGAGCCAGGCCAGGACGTTTGGAATTTTTGGAGGCTGGTGCTGGGAAAAGGTGAACAAAAGGTGCTTTTGAGGATAGAGTGGCCAGGAAAGCCCGCAGCCCCAAAGTCTGGGTGGCAATGCAAGTAGTTCCCAGAAGCGTTCATAAAAAGCAAGAGTTGTTCTGGCTGCCACCTTGGTTGTGGGAGCCAGGCCAGGACGTTTGGAATTTTTGGAGTCCGGTGCTGGGAAAAAGTGAACAAAAGGTGCTTTTGAGGATAGAGTGGCCAGGAAAGCCCGCAGCCCCAAAGTCTGGGTGGCAATGCAAGTAGTTCCCAGAGACCTTGAAAGAAAGCAAGAGTTGTTCGGGCTGCCACCTTAGTTGGGGGAGCCAGGCCAGGACGTTTCGAATTTTTGGAGGCCAGTGCTGGGAAAAAGTGAACAAAAGGTGCTTTTGAGGATAGAGTGGCCAGGAAAGCCCGCAGCCCCAAAGTCTGGGTGGCAATGCAAGTAGTTCCCAGAGACGTTCAAAACAAGCAGGAAGTGTTCTGGCTGCCACCTTGGTTGTGGGAGCCAGGCCAGGACGTTTGGAATTTTTGGAGGTCAGTGCTGGGAAAAGGTGAAAAAAAGGTGCTTTTGAGGATGGAGTGGCCAGGAAAGCCCACAGCCCCAAAGTCTGGGTGGCAATGCAAGTAGTTCCCAGAGACCTTGAAAGAAAGCAAGAGTTGTTCTGGCTGCCACCTTGGGTGTGGGACTCAGCTCCGGACGTTCGGCATATTGGAGGCTGGTGCTGGGAAAAAGTGAACAAAAGGTGCTTTTGAGGATAGAGTGGCCAGGAAAGCCCGCAGCCCCAAAGTCTGGGTGGCAATGCAAGTAGTTCCCAGAGACCTTGAAAGAAAGCAAGACTTGGTCTGGCTGACGCCTTGGTTGGGGGAGCCAGGCCAGGACGTTTGGAATTTTTGGAGGCCGGTGCTGGGAAAAGTGAACAAAAGGTGCTTTTGAGGATAGAGTGGCCAGGAAAGCCCGCAGCCCCAAAGTCTGGGTGGCAATGCAAGTAGTTCCCAGAGACCTTGAAAGAAAGCAAGAGTTGTTCTGGCTGCCACCTTGGTTGTGGGAGCCAGGCCAGGATGTTTGGAATTTTTGGAGGCCGGTGCTGGGAAAAAGTGAACAAAAGGTGCTTTTGAGGATAGAGTGGCCAGGAAAGCCCGCAGCCCCAAAGTCTGGGTGGCAATGCAAGTAGTTCCCAGAGACCTTGAAAGAAAGCAAGACTTGGTCTGGCTGCCACCTTGGTTGTAGGACACAGCTCCGGACGTTCGGCATATTGGAGGCCGGTGCTGAGAAAAAGTGAACAAAAGGTGCTTTTGAGGATAGAGTGGCCAGGAAAGCCCGCAGCCCCAAAGTCTGGGTGGCAATGCAAGTAGTTCCCAGAGACCTTGAAAGAAAGCAAGAGTTGTTCGGGCTGCCACCTTAGTTGGGGGAGCCAGGCCAGGACGTTTCGAATTTTTGGAGGCCAGTGCTGGGAAAAAGTGAAAAAAAGGTGCTTTTGAGGATAGGGTGTCCAGGAAAGCCCGCAGCCCCAAAGTCTGGGTGGCAATGCAAGTAGTTCCCAGAGACATTGAAAGAAAACAAGAGTTTTTCTGGCTGCCACCTTCGGTGTGGGAGCCAGGCCAGGACGTTTGGAATTTTTGGAGTCCGGTGCTGGGAAAAAGTGAACAAAAGGTGCTTTTGAGGATAGAGTGGCCAGGAAAGCCCGCAGCCCCAAAGTCTGGGTGGCAATGCAAGTAGTTCCCAGAGACCTTGAAAGAAAGCAAGACTTGGTCTGGCTGCCACCTTGGTTGTGGGAGCCAGGCCAGGACGTTTCGAATTTTTGGAGGCCGGTGCTGGGAAAAAGTGAACAAAAGGTGCTTTTGAGGATAGAGTGGCCAAGAAAGCCTGCAGCCCCAAAGTCTGGGTGGCAATGCAAGTAGTTCCCAGAGACGTTCAAAACAAGCAGGAGGTGTTCTGGCTGCCACCTTGGGTGTGGGAGCCAGGCCAGGACGTTTGGAATTTTTGGAGGTCAGTGCTGGGAAAAGGTGAAAAAAAGGTGCTTTTGAGGATGGAGTGGCCAGGAAAGCCCACAGCCCCAAAGTCTGGGTGGCAATGCAAGTAGTTGCCAGAGACCTTGAAAGAAAGCCAGGGTTGTTCTGGCTGCCACCTTGGTTGTAGGACACAGCTCCGGACGTTCGGCATATTGGAGGCCGGTGCTGAGAAAAAGTGAACAAAGGGTGCTTTTGAGGATAGAGTGGCCAGGAAAGCCCGCAGCCCCAAAGTCTGGGTGGCAATGCAAGTAGTTCCCAGAGACCTTGAAAGAAAGCAAGAGTTGTTCTGGCTGCCACCTTAGTTGGGGGAGCCAGGCCAGGACGTTTGGAATTTTTGGAGGCCAGTGCTGGGAAAAAGTGAACAAAAGGTGCTTTTGAGGATAGAGTGGCCAGGAAAGCCCGCAGCCCCAAAGTGTGGGTGGCAATGCAAGTAGTTCCCAGAGACGTTCAAAACAAGCAGGAAGTGTTCTGGCTGCCACCTTGGTTGTGGGAGCCAGGCCAGGACGTTTGGAATTTTTGGAGGTCAGTGCTGGGAAAAGGTGAAAAAAAGGTGCTTTTGAGGATGGAGTGGCCAGGAAAGCCCGCAGCCCCAAAGTCTGGGTGGCAATGCAAGTAGTTCCCAGAGACCTTGAAAGAAAGCAAGAGTTGTTCTGGCTGCCACCTTGGGTGTGGGACTCAGCTCCGGACGTTTGGCATTTTTGGAGGCCAGTGCTGGGAAAAAGTGAAAAAAAGGTGCTTTTGAGGATAGAGTGGCCAGGAAAGCCCGCAGCCCCAAAGTCTGGGTGGCAATGCAAGTAGTTCCCAGAGACCTTGAAAGAAAGCAAGACTTGGTCTGGCTGACGCCTTGGTTGGGGGAGCCAGGCCAGGACGTTTGGAATTTTTGGAGGCCGGTGCTGGGAAAAAGTGAACAAAAGGTGCTTTTGAGGATAGAGTGGCCAGGAAAGCCCGCAGCCCCAAAGTCTGGGTGGCAATGCAAGTAGTTCCCAGAGACCTTGAAAGAAAGCAAGAGTTGTTCTGGCTGCCACCTTGGTTGTGGGAGCCAGGCCAGGACGTTTGGAATTTTTGGAGGCCGGTGCTGGGAAAAGGTGAAAAAAAGGTGCTTTTGAGGATAGAGTGGCCAGGAAAGCCCGCAGCCCCAAAGTCTGGGTGGCAATGCAAGTAGTTCCCAGAGACCTTGAAAGAAAGCAAGAGTTGTTCTGGCTGCCACCTTAGTTGGGGGAGCCAGGCCAGGACGTTTGGAATTTTTGGAGGCCAGTGCTGGGAAAAAGTGAACAAAAGGTGCTTTTGAGGATAGAGTGGCCAGGAAAGCCGGCAGCCCCAAAGTGTGGGTGGCAATGCAAGTAGTTCCCAGAGACGTTCAAAACAAGCAGGAAGTGTTCTGGCTGCCACCTTGGTTGTGGGAGCCAGGCCAGGACGTTTGGAATTTTTGGAGGTCAGTGCTGGGAAAAGATGAAAAAAAGGTGCTTTTGAGGATGGAGTGGCCAGGAAAGCCCGCAGCCCCAAAGTCTGGGTGGCAATGCAAGTAGTTCCCAGAGACCTTGAAAGAAAGCAAGAGTTGTTCTGGCTGCCACCTTGGGTGTGGGACTCAGCTCCGGACGTTTGGCATTTTTGGAGGCCAGTGCTGGGAAAAAGTGAAAAAAAGGTGCTTTTGAGGATAGAGTGGCCAGGAAAGCCCGCAGCCCCAAAGTCTGGGTGGCAATGCAAGTAGTTCCCAGAGACCTTGAAAGAAAGCAAGACTTGGTCTGGCTGACGCCTTGGTTGGGGGAGCCAGGCCAGGACGTTTGGAATTTTTGGAGGCCGGTGCTGGGAAAAAGTGAACAAAAGGTGCTTTTGAGGATAGAGTGGCCAGGAAAGCCCGCAGCCCCAAAGTCTGGGTGGCAATGCAAGTAGTTCCCAGAGACCTTGAAAGAAAGCAAGAGTTGTTCTGGCTGCCACCTTGGTTGTGGGAGCCAGGCCAGGACGTTTGGAATTTTTGGAGGCTGGTGCTGGGAAAAGGTGAAAAAAAGGTGCTTTTGAGGATAGAGTGGCCAGGAAAGCCGGCAGCCCCAAAGTGTGGGTGGCAATGCAAGTAGTTCCCAGAAGCGTTCATAAAAAGCAAGAGTTGTTCTGGCTGCCACCTTGGTTGTGGGAGCCAGGCCAGGACGTTTGGAATTTTTGGAGTCCGGAGCGGGGAAAAAGTTAACAAAAGGTGCTTTTGAGGATAGAGTGGCCAGGAAAGCCCGCAGCCCCAAAGTCTGGGTGGCAATGCAAGTAGTTCCCAGAGACCTTGAAAGAAAGCAAGAGTTGTTCTGGCTGCCACCTTGGTTGTAGGACACAGCTCCGGACGTTCGGCATATTGGAGGCCGGTGCTGAGAAAAAGTGAACAAAAGGTGCTTTTGAGGATAGAGTGGCCAGGAAAGCCCGCAGCCCCAAAGTCTGGGTGGCAATGCAAGTAGTTCCCAGAGACCTTGAAAGAAAGCAAGAGTTGTTCTGGCTGCCACCTTAGTTGGGGGAGCCAGGCCAGGACGTTTGGAATTTTTGGAGGCCAGTGCTGGGAAAAAGTGAAAAAAAGGTGCTTTTGAGGATAGAGTGGCCAGGAAAGCCCGCAGCCCCAAAGTCTGGGTGGCAATGCAAGTAGTTCCCAGAGACCTTGAAAGAAAGCAAGAGTTGTTCTGGCTGCCACCTTGGTTGTAGGACACAGCTCCGGACGTTCGGCATATTGGAGGCCGGTGCTGAGAAAAAGTGAACAAAAGGTGCTTTTGAGGATAGAGTGGCCAGGAAAGCCCGCAGCCCCAAAGTCTGGGTGGCAATGCAAGTAGTTCCCAGAGACCTTGAAAGAAAGCAAGAGTTGTTCTGGCTGCCACCTTAGTTGGGGGAGCCAGGCCAGGACGTTTCGAATTTTTGGAGGCCAGTGCTGGGAAAAGGTGAAAAAAAGGTGCTTTTGAGGATGGAGTGGCCAGGAAAGCCCACAGCCCCAAAGTCTGGGTGGCAATGCAAGTAGTTCCCAGAGACCTTGAAAGAAAGCAAGAGTTGTTCTGGCTGCCACCTTGGGTGTGGGACTCAGCTCCGGACGTTTGGAATTTTTGGAGGCTGGTGCTGGGAAAAAGTGAACAAAAGGTGCTTTTGAGGATAGAGTGGCCAGGAAAGCCCGCAGCCCCAAAGTCTGGGTGGCAATGCAAGTAGTTCCCAGAGACCTTGAAAGAAAGCAAGACTTGGTCTGGCTGACGCCTTGGTTGGGGGAGCCAGGCCAGGACGTTTGGAATTTTTGGAGGCCGGTGCTGGGAAAAAGTGAACAAAAGGTGCTTTTGATGATAGAGTGGCCAGGAAAGCCCGCAGCCCCAAAGTCTGGGTGGCAATGCAAGTAGTTCCCAGAGACCTTGAAAGAAAGCAAGAGTTGTTCTGGCTGCCACCTTGGTTGTAGGACTCAGCTCCGGACGTTCGGCATATTGGAGGCTGGTGCTGGGAAAAGGTGAACAAAAGGTGCTTTTGAGGATAGAGTGGCCAGGAAAGCCCGCAGCCCCAAAGTCTGGGTGGCAATGCAAGTAGTTCCCAGAGACCTTGAAAGAAAGCAAGATTTGTTCTCGCTGCCACCATGGGTGTGGGAGTCACCTCCGGACGTTTGGAATTTTTATGGGCCGGTGCTGGAAAAATGTTAACAAAAAAGTTGCTTTTGAGGATAGAGTGGCCAGGAAAGCCCGCAGCCCCAAAGTCTGGGTGGCAATGCAAGTAGTTCCCAGAGACCTTGTAAGAAAGCAAAAGTTGTCCTGGCTGTCACCTTGGTTGTGGGAGCCAGGCCAGGACGTTTGGAATTTTTGGAGGCCGGTGCTGGGAAAAAGGGAACAAAAGGTGCTTTTGAGGATAGAGTGGCCAGGAAAGCCCGCAGCCCCAAAGTCTGGGTGGCAATGCAAGTAATTCCCAGAGACCTTGAAAGAAAGCAAGAGTTGTTCTGGCTGCCAGCTTGGGTGTGGGGGTCAGCTCCTGACGTTTGGAATTTTTATGGGCCGGTGCTGGAAAAATGTTAAGAAAAAAGGTGCTTTTGAGGATAGAGTGGCCAGGAAAGCCCGCAGCCCCAAAGTCTGGGTGGCAATGCAAGTAGTTCCCAGAGACCTTGAAAGAAAGCAAGACTTGGTCTGGCTGACGCCTTGGTTGTGGGAGCCAGGCCAGGACGTGTGGAATTTTTGGAGGCCGGTGCTGGGAAAAAGTGAACAAAAGGTGCTTTTGAGGATAGAGTGGCCAGGAAAGCCCGCAGCCCCAAAGTCTGGGTGGCAATGCAAGTAGTTCCCAGAGACATTGAAAGAAAACAAGAGTTTTTCTGGCTGCCACCTTCAGTGTGGGAGCCAGGCCAGGACGTTTGGAATTTTTGGAGGCCGGTGCTGGGAAAAAGTGAACAAAAGGTGCTTTTGAGGATAGAGTGGCCAGGAAAGCCCGCAGCCCCAAAGTCTGGGTGGCAATGCAAGTAGTTCCCAGAGACCTTGAAAGAAAGCAAGACTTGGTCTGGCTGCCACCTTGGTTGTGGGAGCCAAGCTATGACGTTTGGCATTTTTGGAGTCCGGTGCTGGGAAAAAGTGAACAAAAGGTTCTTTTGAGGATAGAGTGGCCAAGAAAGCCTGCAGCCCCAAAGTCTGGGTGGCAATGCAAGTAGTTCCCAGAGACGTTCAAAACAAGCAGGAGGTGTTCTGGCTGCCACCTTGGGTGTGGGAGCCAGGCCAGGACGTTTGGAATTTTTGGAGGTCAGTGCTGGGAAAAGGTGAAAAAAAGGTGCTTTTGAGGATGGAGTGGCCAGGAAAGCCCACAGCCCCAAAGTCTGGGTGGCAATGCAAGTAGTTGCCAGAGACCTTGAAAGAAAGCCAGGGTTGTTCTGGCTGCCACCTTGGTTGTAGGACACAGCTCCGGACGTTCGGCATATTGGAGGCCGGTGCTGAGAAAAAGTGAACAAAAGGTGCTTTTGAGGATAGAGTGGCCAGGAAAGCCCGCAGCCCCAAAGTCTGGGTGGCAATGCAAGTAGTTCCCAGAGACCTTGAAAGAAAGCAAGAGTTGTTCTGGCTGCCACCTTAGTTGGGGGAGCCAGGCCAGGACGTTTGGAATTTTTGGAGGCCAGTGCTGGGAAAAAGTGAACAAAAGGTGCTTTTGAGGATAGAGTGGCCAGGAAAGCCGGCAGCCCCAAAGTGTGGGTGGCAATGCAAGTAGTTCCCAGAGACGTTCAAAACAAGCAGGAAGTGTTCTGGCTGCCACCTTGGTTGTGGGAGCCAGGCCAGGACGTTTGGAATTTTTGGAGGTCAGTGCTGGGAAAAGGTGAAAAAAAGGTGCTTTTGAGGATGGAGTGGCCAGGAAAGCCCGCAGCCCCAAAGTCTGGGTGGCAATGCAAGTAGTTCCCAGAGACCTTGAAAGAAAACAAGACTTGGTCTGGCTGCCACCTTGGGTGTGGGACTCAGCTCCGGACGTTTGGCATTTTTGGAGGCCAGTGCTGGGAAAAAGTGAAAAAAAGGTGCTTTTGAGGATAGAGTGGCCAGGAAAGCCCGCAGCCCCAAAGTCTGGGTGGCAATGCAAGTAGTTCCCAGAGACCTTGAAAGAAAGCAAGACTTGGTCTGGCTGACGCCTTGGTTGGGGGAGCCAGGCCAGGACGTTTGGAATTTTTGGAGGCCGGTGCTGGGAAAAAGTGAACAAAAGGTGCTTTTGAGGATAGAGTGGCCAGGAAAGCCCGCAGCCCCAAAGTCTGGGTGGCAATGCAAGTAGTTCCCAGAGACCTTGAAAGAAAGCAAGAGTTGTTCTGGCTGCCACCTTGGTTGTGGGAGCCAGGCCAGGACGTTTGGAATTTTTGGAGGCTGGTGCTGGGAAAAGGTGAAAAAAAGGTGCTTTTGAGGATAGAGTGGCCAGGAAAGCCCGCAGCCCCAAAGTCTGGGTGGCAATGCAAGTAGTTCCCAGAAGCGTTCATAAAAAGCAAGAGTTGTTCTGGCTGCCACCTTGGTTGTGGGAGCCAGGCCAGGACGTTTGGAATTTTTGGAGTCCGGAGCTGGGAAAAAGTTAACAAAAGGTGCTTTTGAGGATAGAGTGGCCAGGAAAGCCCGCAGCCCCAAAGTCTGGGTGGCAATGCAAGTAGTTCCCAGAGGCGTTCATAAAAAGCAAGAGTTGTTCTGGCTGCCACCTTGGTTGTGGGACACAGCTCCGGACGTTCGGCATATTGGAGGCCGGTGCTGAGAAAAAGTGAACAAAAGGTGCTTTTGAGGATAGAGTGGCCAGGAAAGCCCGCAGCCCCAAAGTCTGGGTGGCAATGCAAGTAGTTCCCAGAGACCTTGAAAGAAAGCAAGAGTTTTTCTGGCTGCCACCTTAGTTGGGGGAGCCAGGCCAGGACGTTTGGAATTTTTGGAGGCCAGTGCTGGGAAAAAGTGAACAAAAGGTGCTTTTGAGGATGGAGTGGCCCGGAAAGCCTGCAGCCCCAAAGTCTGGGTGGCAATGCAAGTAGTTCCCAGAGACGTTCAAAACAAGCAGGAAGTGTTCTGGCTGCCACCTTGGTTGTGGGAGCCAGGCCAGGACGTTTGGAATTTTTGGAGGTCAGTGCTGGGAAAAGGTGAAAAAAAGGTGCTTTTGAGGATAGAGTGGCCAGGAAAGCCCGCAGCCCCAAAGTCTGGGTGGCAATGCAAGTAGTTCCCAGAGACCTTGAAAGAAAGCAAGACTTGGTCTGGCTGACGCCTTGGTTGGGGGAGCCAGGCCAGGACGTTTGGAATTTTTGGAGGCCGGTGCTGGGAAAAAGTGAACAAAAGGTGCTTTTGAGGATAGAGTGGCCAGGAAAGCCCGCAGCCCCAAAGTCTGGGTGGCAATGCAAGTAGTTCCCAGAGACCTTGAAAGAAAGCAAGACTTGGTCTGGCTGACGCCTTGGTTGGGGGAGCCAGGCCAGGACGTTTGGAATTTTTGGAGTCCGGTGCTGGGAAAAAGTGAACAAAAGGTGCTTTTGAGGATAGAGTGGCCAGGAAAGCCCGCAGCCCCAAAGTCTGGGTGGCAATGCAAGTAGTTCCCAGAGACCTTGAAAGAAAGCAAGAGTTGTTCTGGCTGCCACCTTGGTTGTGGGAGCCAGGCCAGGACGTTTGGAATTTTTGGAGGCTGGTGCTGGGAAAAGGTGAACACAAGGTGCTTTTGAGGATAGAGTGGCCAGGAAAGCCCGCAGCCCCAAAGTCTGGGTGGCAATGCAAGTAGTTCCCAGAAGCGTTCATAAAAAGCAAGAGTTGTTCTGGCTGCCACCTTGGTTGTGGGAGCCAGGCCAGGACGTTTGGAATTTTTGGAGTCCGGTGCTGGGAAAAAGTGAACAAAAGGTGCTTTTGAGGATAGAGTGGCCAGGAAAGCCCGCAGCCCCAAAGTCTGGGTGGCAATGCAAGTAGTTCCCAGAGACCTTGAAAGAAAGCAAGAGTTGTTCTGGCTGCCACCTTGGGTGTGGGACTCAGCTCCGGACGTTTGGAATTTTTGGAGGCTGGTGCTGGGAAAAAGTGAACAAAAGGTGCTTTTGAGGATAGAGTGGCCAGGAAAGCCCGCAGCCCCAAAGTCTGGGTGGCAATGCAAGTAGTTCCCAGAGACCTTGAAAGAAAGCAAGACTTGGTCTGGCTGACGCCTTGGTTGGGGGAGCCAGGCCAGGACGTTTGGAATTTTTGGAGGCCGGTGCTGGGAAAAAGTGAACAAAAGGTGCTTTTGATGATAGAGTGGCCAGGAAAGCCCGCAGCCCCAAAGTCTGGGTGGCAATGCAAGTAGTTCCCAGAGACCTTGAAAGAAAGCAAGAGTTGTTCTGGCTGCCACCTTGGTTGTAGGACTCAGCTCCGGACGTTCGGCATATTGGAGGCTGGTGCTGGGAAAAGGTGAACAAAAGGTGCTTTTGAGGATAGAGTGGCCAGGAAAGCCCGCAGCCCCAAAGTCTGGGTGGCAATGCAAGTAGTTCCCAGAGACCTTGAAAGAAAGCAAGATTTGTTCTCGCTGCCACCATGGGTGTGGGAGTCACCTCCGGACGTTTGGAATTTTTATGGGCCGGTGCTGGAAAAATGTTAACAAAAAAGTTGCTTTTGAGGATAGAGTGGCCAGGAAAGCCCGCAGCCCCAAAGTCTGGGTGGCAATGCAAGTAGTTCCCAGAGACCTTGTAAGAAAGCAAAAGTTGTCCTGGCTGTCACCTTGGTTGTGGGAGCCAGGCCAGGACGTTTGGAATTTTTGGAGGCCGGTGCTGGGAAAAAGGGAACAAAAGGTGCTTTTGAGGATAGAGTGGCCAGGAAAGCCCGCAGCCCCAAAGTCTGGGTGGCAATGCAAGTAATTCCCAGAGACCTTGAAAGAAAGCAAGAGTTGTTCTGGCTGCCAGCTTGGGTGTGGGGGTCAGCTCCTGACGTTTGGAATTTTTATGGGCCGGTGCTGGAAAAATGTTAAGAAAAAAGGTGCTTTTGAGGATAGAGTGGCCAGGAAAGCCCGCAGCCCCAAAGTCTGGGTGGCAATGCAAGTAGTTCCCAGAGACCTTGAAAGAAAGCAAGACTTGGTCTGGCTGACGCCTTGGTTGTGGGAGCCAGGCCAGGACGTGTGGAATTTTTGGAGGCCGGTGCTGGGAAAAAGTGAACAAAAGGTGCTTTTGAGGATAGAGTGGCCAGGAAAGCCCGCAGCCCCAAAGTCTGGGTGGCAATGCAAGTAGTTCCCAGAGACATTGAAAGAAAACAAGAGTTTTTCTGGCTGCCACCTTCAGTGTGGGAGCCAGGCCAGGACGTTTGGAATTTTTGGAGGCCGGTGCTGGGAAAAAGTGAACAAAAGGTGCTTTTGAGGATAGAGTGGCCAGGAAAGCCCGCAGCCCCAAAGTCTGGGTGGCAATGCAAGTAGTTCCCAGAGACCTTGAAAGAAAGCAAGACTTGGTCTGGCTGCCACCTTGGTTGTGGGAGCCAAGCTATGACGTTTGGCATTTTTGGAGTCCGGTGCTGGGAAAAAGTGAACAAAAGGTTCTTTTGAGGATAGAGTGGCCAAGAAAGCCCGCAGCCCCAAAGTCTGGGTGGCAATGCAAGTAGTTCCCAGAGACGTTCAAAACAAGCAGGAGGTGTTCTGGCTGCCACCTTGGGTGTGGGAGCCAGGCCAGGACGTTTGGAATTTTTGGAGGTCAGTGCTGGGAAAAGGTGAAAAAAAGGTGCTTTTGAGGATGGAGTGGCCAGGAAAGCCCACAGCCCCAAAGTCTGGGTGGCAATGCAAGTAGTTGCCAGAGACCTTGAAAGAAAGCCAGGGTTGTTCTGGCTGCCACCTTGGTTGTAGGACACAGCTCCGGACGTTCGGCATATTGGAGGCCGGTGCTGAGAAAAAGTGAACAAAAGGTGCTTTTGAGGATAGAGTGGCCAGGAAAGCCCGCAGCCCCAAAGTCTGGGTGGCAATGCAAGTAGTTCCCAGAGACCTTGAAAGAAAGCAAGAGTTGTTCTGGCTGCCACCTTAGTTGGGGGAGCCAGGCCAGGACGTTTGGAATTTTTGGAGGCCAGTGCTGGGAAAAAGTGAACAAAAGGTGCTTTTGAGGATAGAGTGGCCAGGAAAGCCGGCAGCCCCAAAGTGTGGGTGGCAATGCAAGTAGTTCCCAGAGACGTTCAAAACAAGCAGGAAGTGTTCTGGCTGCCACCTTGGTTGTGGGAGCCAGGCCAGGACGTTTGGAATTTTTGGAGGTCAGTGCTGGGAAAAGGTGAAAAAAAGGTGCTTTTGAGGATGGAGTGGCCAGGAAAGCCCGCAGCCCCAAAGTCTGGGTGGCAATGCAAGTAGTTCCCAGAGACCTTGAAAGAAAGCAAGAGTTGTTCTGGCTGCCACCTTGGGTGTGGGACTCAGCTCCGGACGTTTGGCATTTTTGGAGGCCAGTGCTGGGAAAAAGTGAAAAAAAGGTGCTTTTGAGGATAGAGTGGCCAGGAAAGCCCGCAGCCCCAAAGTCTGGGTGGCAATGCAAGTAGTTCCCAGAGACCTTGAAAGAAAGCAAGACTTGGTCTGGCTGACGCCTTGGTTGGGGGAGCCAGGCCAGGACGTTTGGAATTTTTGGAGGCCGGTGCTGGGAAAAAGTGAACAAAAGGTGCTTTTGAGGATAGAGTGGCCAGGAAAGCCCGCAGCCCCAAAGTCTGGGTGGCAATGCAAGTAGTTCCCAGAGACCTTGAAAGAAAGCAAGAGTTGTTCTGGCTGCCACCTTGGTTGTGGGAGCCAGGCCAGGACGTTTGGAATTTTTGGAGGCTGGTGCTGGGAAAAGGTGAAAAAAAGGTGCTTTTGAGGATAGAGTGGCCAGGAAAGCCCGCAGCCCCAAAGTCTGGGTGGCAATGCAAGTAGTTCCCAGAAGCGTTCATAAAAAGCAAGAGTTGTTCTGGCTGCCACCTTGGTTGTGGGAGCCAGGCCAGGACGTTTAGAATTTTTGGAGTCCGGAGCTGGGAAAAAGTTAACAAAAGGTGCTTTTGAGGATAGAGTGGCCAGGAAAGCCCGCAGCCCCAAAGTCTGGGTGGCAATGCAAGTAGTTCCCAGAGGCGTTCATAAAAAGCAAGAGTTGTTCTGGCTGCCACCTTGGTTGTGGGACACAGCTCCGGACGTTCGGCATATTGGAGGCCGGTGCTGAGAAAAAGTGAACAAAAGGTGCTTTTGAGGATAGAGTGGCCAGGAAAGCCCGCAGCCCCAAAGTCTGGGTGGCAATGCAAGTAGTTCCCAGAGACCTTGAAAGAAAGCAAGAGTTGTTCTGGCTGCCACCTTAGTTGGGGGAGCCAGGCCAGGACGTTTGGAATTTTTGGAGGCCAGTGCTGGGAAAAAGTGAACAAAAGGTGCTTTTGAGGATGGAGTGGCCCGGAAAGCCTGCAGCCCCAAAGTCTGGGTGGCAATGCAAGTAGTTCCCAGAGACGTTCAAAACAAGCAGGAAGTGTTCTGGCTGCCACCTTGGTTGTGGGAGCCAGGCCAGGACGTTTGGAATTTTTGGAGGTCAGTGCTGGGAAAAGGTGAAAAAAAGGTGCTTTTGAGGATAGAGTGGCCAGGAAAGCCCGCAGCCCCAAAGTCTGGGTGGCAATGCAAGTAGTTCCCAGAGACCTTGAAAGAAAGCAAGACTTGGTCTGGCTGACGCCTTGGTTGGGGGAGCCAGGCCAGGACGTTTGGAATTTTTGGAGGCCGGTGCTGGGAAAAAGTGAACAAAAGGTGCTTTTGAGGATAGAGTGGCCAGGAAAGCCCGCAGCCCCAAAGTCTGGGTGGCAATGCAAGTAGTTCCCAGAGACCTTGAAAGAAAGCAAGACTTGGTCTGGCTGACGCCTTGGTTGGGGGAGCCAGGCCAGGACGTTTGGAATTTTTGGAGTCCGGTGCTGGGAAAAAGTGAACAAAAGGTGCTTTTGAGGATAGAGTGGCCAGGAAAGCCCGCAGCCCCAAAGTCTGGGTGGCAATGCAAGTAGTTCCCAGAGACCTTGAAAGAAAGCAAGAGTTGTTCTGGCTGCCACCTTGGTTGTGGGAGCCAGGCCAGGACGTTTGGAATTTTTGGAGGCTGGTGCTGGGAAAAGGTGAACACAAGGTGCTTTTGAGGATAGAGTGGCCAGGAAAGCCCGCAGCCCCAAAGTCTGGGTGGCAATGCAAGTAGATCCCAGAAGCGTTCATAAAAAGCAAGAGTTGTTCTGGCTGCCACCTTGGTTGTGGGAGCCAGGCCAGGACGTTTGGAATTTTTGGAGTCCGGTGCTGGGAAAAAGTGAACAAAAGGTGCTTTTGAGGATAGAGTGGCCAGGAAAGCCCGCAGCCCCAAAGTCTGGGTGGCAATGCAAGTAGTTCCCAGAGACCTTGAAAGAAAGCAAGAGTTGTTCGGGCTGCCACCTTAGTTGGGGGAGCCAGGCCAGGACGTTTCGAATTTTTGGAGGCCAGTGCTGGGAAAAAGTGAACAAAAGGTGCTTTTGAGGATAGAGTGGCCAGGAAAGCCGGCAGCCCCAAAGTGTGGGTGGCAATGCAAGTAGTTCCCAGAGACGTTCAAAACAAGCAGGAAGTGTTCTGGCTGCCACCTTGGTTGTGGGAGCCAGGCCAGGACGTTTGGAATTTTTGGAGGTCAGTGCTGGGAAAAGGTGAAAAAAAGGTGCTTTTGAGGATGGAGTGGCCAGGAAAGCCCGCAGCCCCAAAGTCTGGGTGGCAATGCAAGTAGTTCCCAGAGACCTTGAAAGAAAACAAGACTTGGTCTGGCTGCCACCTTGGGTGTGGGACTCAGCTCCGGACGTTTGGCATTTTTGGAGGCCAGTGCTGGGAAAAAGTGAAAAAAAGGTGCTTTTGAGGATAGAGTGGCCAGGAAAGCCCGCAGCCCCAAAGTCTGGGTGGCAATGCAAGTAGTTCCCAGAGACCTTGAAAGAAAGCAAGACTTGGTCTGGCTGACGCCTTGGTTGGGGGAGCCAGGCCAGGACGTTTGGAATTTTTGGAGGCCGGTGCTGGGAAAAAGTGAACAAAAGGTGCTTTTGAGGATAGAGTGGCCAGGAAAGCCCGCAGCCCCAAAGTCTGGGTGGCAATGCAAGTAGTTCCCAGAGACCTTGAAAGAAAGCAAGAGTTGTTCTGGCTGCCACCTTGGTTGTGGGAGCCAGGCCAGGACGTTTGGAATTTTTGGAGGCTGGTGCTGGGAAAAGGTGAAAAAAAGGTGCTTTTGAGGATAGAGTGGCCAGGAAAGCCCGCAGCCCCAAAGTCTGGGTGGCAATGCAAGTAGTTCCCAGAAGCGTTCATAAAAAGCAAGAGTTGTTCTGGCTGCCACCTTGGTTGTGGGAGCCAGGCCAGGACGTTTGGAATTTTTGGAGTCCGGAGCTGGGAAAAAGTTAACAAAAGGTGCTTTTGAGGATAGAGTGGCCAGGAAAGCCCGCAGCCCCAAAGTCTGGGTGGCAATGCAAGTAGTTCCCAGAGGCGTTCATAAAAAGCAAGAGTTGTTCTGGCTGCCACCTTGGTTGTGGGACACAGCTCCGGACGTTCGGCATATTGGAGGCCGGTGCTGAGAAAAAGTGAACAAAAGGTGCTTTTGAGGATAGAGTGGCCAGGAAAGCCCGCAGCCCCAAAGTCTGGGTGGCAATGCAAGTAGTTCCCAGAGACCTTGAAAGAAAGCAAGAGTTGTTCGGGCTGCCACCTTAGTTGGGGGAGCCAGGCCAGGACGTTTGGAATTTTTGGAGGCCAGTGCTGGGAAAAAGTGAACAAAAGGTGCTTTTGAGGATGGAGTGGCCCGGAAAGCCTGCAGCCCCAAAGTCTGGGTGGCAATGCAAGTAGTTCCCAGAGACGTTCAAAACAAGCAGGAAGTGTTCTGGCTGCCACCTTGGTTGTGGGAGCCAGGCCAGGACGTTTGGAATTTTTGGAGGTCAGTGCTGGGAAAAGGTGAAAAAAAGGTGCTTTTGAGGATGGAGTGGCCAGGAAAGCCCGCAGCCCCAAAGTCTGGGTGGCAATGCAAGTAGTTCCCAGAGACCTTGAAAGAAAGCAAGACTTGGTCTGGCTGACGCCTTGGTTGGGGGAGCCAGGCCAGGACGTTTGGAATTTTTGGAGGCCGGTGCTGGGAAAAAGTGAACAAAAGGTGCTTTTGAGGATAGAGTGGCCAGGAAAGCCCGCAGCCCCAAAGTCTGGGTGGCAATGCAAGTAGTTCCCAGAGACCTTGAAAGAAAGCAAGACTTGGTCTGGCTGACGCCTTGGTTGGGGGAGCCAGGCCAGGACGTTTGGAATTTTTGGAGGCCGGTGCTGGGAAAAAGTGAACAAAAGGTGCTTTTGAGGATAGAGTGGCCAGGAAAGCCCGCAGCCCCAAAGTCTGGGTGGCAATGCAAGTAGTTCCCAGAGACCTTGAAAGAAAGCAAGAGTTGTTCTGGCTGCCACCTTGGTTGTGGGAGCCAGGCCAGGACGTTTGGAATTTTTGGAGGCTGGTGCTGGGAAAAGGTGAAAAAAAGGTGCTTTTGAGGATAGAGTGGCCAGGAAAGCCCGCAGCCCCAAAGTCTGGGTGGCAATGCAAGTAGTTCCCAGAAGCGTTCATAAAAAGCAAGAGTTGTTCTGGCTGCCACCTTGGTTGTGGGAGCCAGGCCAGGACGTTTGGAATTTTTGGAGTCCGGTGCTGGGAAAAAGTGAACAAAAGGTGCTTTTGAGGATAGAGTGGCCAGGAAAGCCCGCAGCCCCAAAGTCTGGGTGGCAATGCAAGTAGTTCCCAGAGACCTTGAAAGAAAGCAAGAGTTGTTCGGGCTGCCACCTTAGTTGGGGGAGCCAGGCCAGGACGTTTCGAATTTTTGGAGGCCAGTGCTGGGAAAAAGTGAACAAAAGGTGCTTTTGAGGATAGAGTGGCCAGGAAAGCCCGCAGCCCCAAAGTCTGGGTGGCAATGCAAGTAGTTCCCAGAGACGTTCAAAACAAGCAGGAAGTGTTCTGGCTGCCACCTTGGTTGTGGGAGCCAGGCCAGGACGTTTGGAATTTTTGGAGGTCAGTGCTGGGAAAAGGTGAAAAAAAGGTGCTTTTGAGGATGGAGTGGCCAGGAAAGCCCACAGCCCCAAAGTCTGGGTGGCAATGCAAGTAGTTCCCAGAGACCTTGAAAGAAAGCAAGAGTTGTTCTGGCTGCCACCTTGGGTGTGGGACTCAGCTCCGGACGTTTGGCATATTGGAGGCTGGTGCTGGGAAAAAGTGAACAAAAGGTGCTTTTGAGGATAGAGTGGCCAGGAAAGCCCGCAGCCCCAAAGTCTGGGTGGCAATGCAAGTAGTTCCCAGAGACCTTGAAAGAAAGCAAGACTTGGTCTGGCTGACGCCTTGGTTGGGGGAGCCAGGCCAGGACGTTTGGAATTTTTGGAGGCTGGTGCTGGGAAAAGGTGAAAAAAAGGTGCTTTTGAGGATAGAGTGGCCAGGAAAGCCCGCAGCCCCAAAGTCTGGGTGGCAATGCAAGTAGTTCCCAGAAGCGTTCATAAAAAGCAAGAGTTGTTCTGGCTGCCACCTTGGTTGTGGGAGCCAGGCCAGGACGTTTGGAATTTTTGGAGTCCGGTGCTGGGAAAAAGTGAACAAAAGGTGCTTTTGAGGATAGAGTGGCCAGGAAAGCCCGCAGCCCCAAAGTCTGGGTGGCAATGCAAGTAGTTCCCAGAGACCTTGAAAGAAAGCAAGAGTTGTTCGGGCTGCCACCTTAGTTGGGGGAGCCAGGCCAGGACGTTTGGAATTTTTGGAGGTCAGTGCTGGGAAAAGGTGAAAAAAAGGTGCTTTTGAGGATGGAGTGGCCAGGAAAGCCCACAGCCCCAAAGTCTGGGTGGCAATGCAAGTAGTTCCCAGAGACCTTGAAAGAAAGCAAGAGTTGTTCTGGCTGCCACCTTGGGTGTGGGACTCAGCTCCGGACGTTTGGCATATTGGAGGCTGGTGCTGGGAAAAAGTGAACAAAAGGTGCTTTTGAGGATAGAGTGGCCAGGAAAGCCCGCAGCCCCAAAGTCTGGGTGGCAATGCAAGTAGTTCCCAGAGACCTTGAAAGAAAGCAAGACTTGGTCTGGCTGACGCCTTGGTTGGGGGAGCCAGGCCAGGACGTTTGGAATTTTTGGAGGCTGGTGCTGGGAAAAGGTGAAAAAAAGGTGCTTTTGAGGATAGAGTGGCCAGGAAAGCCCGCAGCCCCAAAGTCTGGGTGGCAATGCAAGTAGTTCCCAGAAGCGTTCATAAAAAGCAAGAGTTGTTCTGGCTGCCACCTTGGGTGTGGGAGCCAGGCCAGGACACTTGGAATTTTTGGAGTCCGGAGCTGGGAAAAAGTGAACAAAAGGTGCTTTTGAGGATAGAGTGGCCAGGAAAGCCCGCAGCCCCAAAGTCTGGGTGGCAATGCAAGTAGTTCCCAGAGACCTTGAAAGAAAGCAAGACTTGGTCTGGCTGCCACCTTGGTTGTAGGACACAGCTCCGGACGTTCGGCATATTGGAGGCCGGTGCTGAGAAAAAGTGAACAAAAGGTGCTTTTGAGGATAGAGTGGCCAGGAAAGCCCGCAGCCCCAAAGTCTGGGTGGCAATGCAAGTAGTTCCCAGAGACCTTGAAAGAAAGCAAGAGTTGTTCTGGCTGCCACCTTAGTTGGGGGAGCCAGGCCAGGACGTTTGGAATTTTTGGAGGCCAGTGCTGGGAAAAAGTGAAAAAAAGGTGCTTTTGAGGATAGGGTGTCCAGGAAAGCCCGCAGCCCCAAAGTCTGGGTGGCAATGCAAGTAGTTCCCAGAGACATTGAAAGAAAACAAGAGTTTTTCTGGCTGCCACCTTCGGTGTGGGAGCCAGGCCAGGACGTTTGGAATTTTTGGAGGCCGGTGCTGGGAAAAAGTGAACAAAAGGTGCTTTTGAGGATAGAGTGGCCAGGAAAGCCCGCAGCCCCAAAGTCTGGGTGGCAATGCAAGTAGTTCCCAGAGACCTTGAAAGAAAGCAAGACTTGGTCTGGCTGCCACCTTGGTTGTGGGAGCCAGGCCAGGACGTTTGGAATTTTTGGAGGTCAGTGCTGGGAAAAGGTGAAAAAAAGGTGCTTTTGAGGATGGAGTGGCCAGGAAAGCCCGCAGCCCCAAAGTCTGGGTGGCAATGCAAGTAGTTCCCAGAGACCTTGAAAGAAAGCAAGAGTTGTTCTGGCTGCCACCTTGGGTGTGGGACTCAGCTCCGGACGTTTGGCATTTTTGGAGGCCAGTGCTGGGAAAAAGTGAACAAAAGGTGCTTTTGAGGATAGAGTGGCCAGGAAAGCCCGCAGCCCCAAAGTCTGGGTGGCAATGCAAGTAGTTCCCAGAGACCTTGAAAGAAAGCAAGACTTGGTCTGGCTGACGCCTTGGTTGGGGGAGCCAGGCCAGGACGTTTGGAATTTTTGGAGGCCGGTGCTGGGAAAAGGTGAAAAAAAGGTGCTTTTGAGGATAGAGTGGCCAGGAAAGCCCGCAGCCCCAAAGTCTGGGTGGCAATGCAAGTAGTTCCCAGAGACCTTGAAAGAAAGCAAGAGTTGTTCTGGCTGCCACCTTGGTTGTGGGAGCCAGGCCAGGACGTTTGGAATTTTTGGAGGCTGGTGCTGGGAAAAGGTGAACAAAAGGTGCTTTTGAGGATAGAGTGGCCAGGAAAGCCCGCAGCCCCAAAGTCTGGGTGGCAATGCAAGTAGTTCCCAGAAGCGTTCATAAAAAGCAAGAGTTGTTCTGGCTGCCACCTTGGTTGTGGGAGGCAGGCCAGGACGTTTGGAATTTTTGGAGTCCGGAGCTGGGAAAAAGTTAACAAAAGGTGCTTTTGAGGATAGAGTGGCCAGGAAAGCCCGCAGCCCCAAAGTCTGGGTGGCAATGCAAGTAGTTCCCAGAGACCTTGAAAGAAAGCAAGAGTTGTTCTGGCTGCCACCTTGGTTGTAGGACACAGCTCCGGACGTTCGGCATATTGGAGGCCGGTGCTGAGAAAAAGTGAACAAAAGGTGCTTTTGAGGATAGAGTGGCCAGGAAAGCCCGCAGCCCCAAAGTCTGGGTGGCAATGCAAGTAGTTCCCAGAGACCTTGAAAGAAAGCAAGAGTTGTTCTGGCTGCCACCTTAGTTGGGGGAGCCAGGCCAGGACGTTTGGAATTTTTGGAGGCCAGTGCTGGGAAAAAGTGAACAAAAGGTGCTTTTGAGGATGGAGTGGCCAGGAAAGCCTGCAGCCCCAAAGTCTGGGTGGCAATGCAAGTAGTTCCCAGAGACGTTCAAAACAAGCAGGAAGTGTTCTGGCTGCCACCTTGGTTGTGGGAGCCAGGCCAGGACGTTTGGAATTTTTGGAGGTCAGTGCTGGGAAAAGGTGAAAAAAAGGTGCTTTTGAGGATAGAGTGGCCAGGAAAGCCCGCAGCCCCAAAGTCTGGGTGGCAATGCAAGTAGTTCCCAGAGACCTTGAAAGAAAGCAAGACTTGGTCTGGCTGACGCCTTGGTTGGGGGAGCCAGGCCAGGACGTTTGGAATTTTTGGAGGCCGGTGCTGGGAAAAAGTGAACAAAAGGTGCTTTTGAGGATAGAGTGGCCAGGAAAGCCCGCAGCCCCAAAGTCTGGGTGGCAATGCAAGTAGTTCCCAGAGACCTTGAAAGAAAGCAAGACTTGGTCTGGCTGACGCCTTGGTTGGGGGAGCCAGGCCAGGACGTTTGGAATTTTTGGAGGCCGGTGCTGGGAAAAAGTGAACAAAAGGTGCTTTTGAGGATAGAGTGGCCAGGAAAGCCCGCAGCCCCAAAGTCTGGGTGGCAATGCAAGTAGTTCCCAGAGACCTTGAAAGAAAGCAAGAGTTGTTCTGGCTGCCACCTTGGTTGTGGGAGCCAGGCCAGGACGTTTGGAATTTTTGGAGGCTGGTGCTGGGAAAAGGTGAACAAAAGGTGCTTTTGAGGATAGAGTGGCCAGGAAAGCCCGCAGCCCCAAAGTCTGGGTGGCAATGCAAGTAGTTCCCAGAAGCGTTCATAAAAAGCAAGAGTTGTTCTGGCTGCCACCTTGGTTGTGGGAGCCAGGCCAGGACGTTTGGAATTTTTGGAGGTCAGTGCTGGGAAAAGGTGAAAAAAAGGTGCTTTTGAGGATGGAGTGGCCAGGAAAGCCCACAGCCCCAAAGTCTGGGTGGCAATGCAAGTAGTTCCCAGAGACCTTGAAAGAAAGCAAGAGTTGTTCTGGCTGCCACCTTGGGTGTGGGACTCAGCTCCGGACGTTTGGCATATTGGAGGCTGGTGCTGGGAAAAAGTGAACAAAAGGTGCTTTTGAGGATAGAGTGGCCAGGAAAGCCCGCAGCCCCAAAGTCTGGGTGGCAATGCAAGTAGTTCCCAGAGACCTTGAAAGAAAGCAAGACTTGGTCTGGCTGACGCCTTGGTTGTGGGAGCCAGGCCAGGACGTTTGGAATTTTTGGAGGCCGGTGCTGGGAAAAGTGAACAAAAGGTGCTTTTGAGGATAGAGTGGCCAGGAAAGCCCGCAGCCCCAAAGTCTGGGTGGCAATGCAAGTAGTTCCCAGAGACCTTGAAAGAAAGCAAGAGTTGTTCTGGCTGCCACCTTGGTTGTGGGAGCCAGGCCAGGACGTTTGGAATTTTTGGAGGCCGGTGCTGGGAAAAGGTGAAAAAAAGGTGCTTTTGAGGATAGAGTGGCCAGGAAAGCCCGCAGCCCCAAAGTCTGGGTGGCAATGCAAGTAGTTCCCAGAGACCTTGAAAGAAAGCAAGACTTGGTCTGGCTGACGCCTTGGTTGGGGGAGCCAGGCCAGGACGTTTGGAATTTTTGGAGGCCGGTGCTGGGAAAAAGTGAACAAAAGGTGCTTTTGAGGATAGAGTGGCCAGGAAAGCCCGCAGCCCCAAAGTCTGGGTGGCAATGCAAGTAGTTCCCAGAGACCTTGAAAGAAAGCAAGAGTTGTTCTGGCTGCCACCTTGGTTGTGGGAGCCAGGCCAGGACGTTTGGAATTTTTGGAGGCTGGTGCTGGGAAAAGGTGAAAAAAAGGTGCTTTTGAGGATAGAGTGGCCAGGAAAGCCCGCAGCCCCAAAGTCTGGGTGGCAATGCAAGTAGTTCCCAGAAGCGTTCATAAAAAGCAAGAGTTGTTCTGGCTGCCACCTTGGTTGTGGGAGCCAGGCCAGGACGTTTGGAATTTTTGGAGTCCGGTGCTGGGAAAAAGTGAACAAAAGGTGCTTTTGAGGATAGAGTGGCCAGGAAAGCCCGCAGCCCCAAAGTCTGGGTGGCAATGCAAGTAGTTCCCAGAGACCTTGAAAGAAAGCAAGAGTTGTTCGGGCTGCCACCTTAGTTGGGGGAGCCAGGCCAGGACGTTTCGAATTTTTGGAGGCCAGTGCTGGGAAAAAGTGAACAAAAGGTGCTTTTGAGGATAGAGTGGCCAGGAAAGCCCGCAGCCCCAAAGTCTGGGTGGCAATGCAAGTAGTTCCCAGAGACGTTCAAAACAAGCAGGAAGTGTTCTGGCTGCCACCTTGGTTGTGGGAGCCAGGCCAGGACGTTTGGAATTTTTGGAGGTCAGTGCTGGGAAAAGGTGAAAAAAAGGTGCTTTTGAGGATGGAGTGGCCAGGAAAGCCCACAGCCCCAAAGTCTGGGTGGCAATGCAAGTAGTTCCCAGAGACCTTGAAAGAAAGCAAGAGTTGTTCTGGCTGCCACCTTGGGTGTGGGACTCAGCTCCGGACGTTTGGCATATTGGAGGCTGGTGCTGGGAAAAAGTGAACAAAAGGTGCTTTTGAGGATAGAGTGGCCAGGAAAGCCCGCAGCCCCAAAGTCTGGGTGGCAATGCAAGTAGTTCCCAGAGACCTTGAAAGAAAGCAAGACTTGGTCTGGCTGACGCCTTGGTTGGGGGAGCCAGGCCAGGACGTTTGGAATTTTTGGAGGCTGGTGCTGGGAAAAGGTGAAAAAAAGGTGCTTTTGAGGATAGAGTGGCCAGGAAAGCCCGCAGCCCCAAAGTCTGGGTGGCAATGCAAGTAGTTCCCAGAAGCGTTCATAAAAAGCAAGAGTTGTTCTGGCTGCCACCTTGGGTGTGGGAGCCAGGCCAGGACACTTGGAATTTTTGGAGGCCGGTGCTGGGAAAAAGTGAACAAAAGGTGCTTTTGAGGATAGAGTGGCCAGGAAAGCCCGCAGCCCCAAAGTCTGGGTGGCAATGCAAGTAGTTCCCAGAGACCTTGAAAGAAAGCAAGACTTGGTCTGGCTGCCACCTTGGTTGTAGGACACAGCTCCGGACGTTCGGCATATTGGAGGCCGGTGCTGAGAAAAAGTGAACAAAAGGTGCTTTTGAGGATAGAGTGGCCAGGAAAGCCCGCAGCCCCAAAGTCTGGGTGGCAATGCAAGTAGTTCCCAGAGACCTTGAAAGAAAGCAAGAGTTGTTCTGGCTGCCACCTTAGTTGGGGGAGCCAGGCCAGGACGTTTGGAATTTTTGGAGGCCAGTGCTGGGAAAAAGTGAAAAAAAGGTGCTTTTGAGGATAGGGTGTCCAGGAAAGCCCGCAGCCCCAAAGTCTGGGTGGCAATGCAAGTAGTTCCCAGAGACATTGAAAGAAAACAAGAGTTTTTCTGGCTGCCACCTTCGGTGTGGGAGCCAGGCCAGGACGTTTGGAATTTTTGGAGGCCGGTGCTGGGAAAAAGTGAACAAAAGGTGCTTTTGAGGATAGAGTGGCCAGGAAAGCCCGCAGCCCCAAAGTCTGGGTGGCAATGCAAGTAGTTCCCAGAGACCTTGAAAGAAAGCAAGACTTGGTCTGGCTGCCACCTTGGTTGTGGGAGCCAGGCCAGGACGTTTGGAATTTTTGGAGGCCGGTGCTGGGAAAAAGTGAACAAAAGGTGCTTTTGAGGATAGAGTGGCCAAGAAAGCCTGCAGCCCCAAAGTCTGGGTGGCAATGCAAGTAGTTCCCAGAGACGTTCAAAACAAGCAGGAGGTGTTCTGGCTGCCACCTTGGGTGTGGGAGCCAGGCCAGGACGTTTGGAATTTTTGGAGGTCAGTGCTGGGAAAAGGTGAAAAAAAGGTGCTTTTGAGGATGGAGTGGCCAGGAAAGCCCACAGCCCCAAAGTCTGGGTGGCAATGCAAGTAGTTGCCAGAGACCTTGAAAGAAAGCCAGGGTTGTTCTGGCTGCCACCTTGGTTGTAGGACACAGCTCCGGACGTTCGGCATATTGGAGGCCGGTGCTGAGAAAAAGTGAACAAAAGGTGCTTTTGAGGATAGAGTGGCCAGGAAAGCCCGCAGCCCCAAAGTCTGGGTGGCAATGCAAGTAGTTCCCAGAGACCTTGAAAGAAAGCAAGAGTTGTTCTGGCTGCCACCTTAGTTGGGGGAGCCAGGCCAGGACGTTTGGAATTTTTGGAGGCCAGTGCTGGGAAAAAGTGAACAAAAGGTGCTTTTGAGGATAGAGTGGCCAGGAAAGCCGGCAGCCCCAAAGTGTGGGTGGCAATGCAAGTAGTTCCCAGAGACGTTCAAAACAAGCAGGAAGTGTTCTGGCTGCCACCTTGGTTGTGGGAGCCAGGCCAGGACGTTTGGAATTTTTGGAGGTCAGTGCTGGGAAAAGGTGAAAAAAAGGTGCTTTTGAGGATGGAGTGGCCAGGAAAGCCCGCAGCCCCAAAGTCTGGGTGGCAATGCAAGTAGTTCCCAGAGACCTTGAAAGAAAGCAAGAGTTGTTCTGGCTGCCACCTTGGGTGTGGGACTCAGCTCCGGACGTTTGGAATTTTTGGAGGCCAGTGCTGGGAAAAAGTGAACAAAAGGTGCTTTTGAGGATAGAGTGGCCAGGAAAGCCCGCAGCCCCAAAGTCTGGGTGGCAATGCAAGTAGTTCCCAGAGACCTTGAAAGAAAGCAAGACTTGGTCTGGCTGACGCCTTGGTTGGGGGAGCCAGGCCAGGACGTTTGGAATTTTTGGAGGCCGGTGCTGGGAAAAGGTGAACAAAAGGTGCTTTTGAGGATAGAGTGGCCAGGAAAGCCCGCAGCCCCAAAGTCTGGGTGGCAATGCAAGTAGTTCCCAGAGACCTTGAAAGAAAGCAAGAGTTGTTCTGGCTGCCACCTTGGTTGTGGGAGCCAGGCCAGGACGTTTGGAATTTTTGGAGGCTGGTGCTGGGAAAAGGTGAAAAAAAGGTGCTTTTGAGGATAGAGTGGCCAGGAAAGCCCGCAGCCCCAAAGTCTGGGTGGCAATGCAAGTAGTTCCCAGAAGCGTTCATAAAAAGCAAGAGTTGTTCTGGCTGCCACCTTGGTTGTGGGAGCCAGGCCAGGACGTTTGGAATTTTTGGAGTCCGGTGCTGGGAAAAAGTGAACAAAAGGTGCTTTTGAGGATAGAGTGGCCAGGAAAGCCCGCAGCCCCAAAGTCTGGGTGGCAATGCAAGTAGTTCCCAGAGACCTTGAAAGAAAGCAAGAGTTGTTCGGGCTGCCACCTTAGTTGGGGGAGCCAGGCCAGGACGTTTCGAATTTTTGGAGGCCAGTGCTGGGAAAAAGTGAACAAAAGGTGCTTTTGAGGATAGAGTGGCCAGGAAAGCCCGCAGCCCCAAAGTCTGGGTGGCAATGCAAGTAGTTCCCAGAGACGTTCAAAACAAGCAGGAAGTGTTCTGGCTGCCACCTTGGTTGTGGGAGCCAGGCCAGGACGTTTGGAATTTTTGGAGGTCAGTGCTGGGAAAAGGTGAAAAAAAGGTGCTTTTGAGGATGGAGTGGCCAGGAAAGCCCACAGCCCCAAAGTCTGGGTGGCAATGCAAGTAGTTCCCAGAGACCTTGAAAGAAAGCAAGAGTTGTTCTGGCTGCCACCTTGGGTGTGGGACTCAGCTCCGGACGTTTGGCATATTGGAGGCTGGTGCTGGGAAAAAGTGAACAAAAGGTGCTTTTGAGGATAGAGTGGCCAGGAAAGCCCGCAGCCCCAAAGTCTGGGTGGCAATGCAAGTAGTTCCCAGAGACCTTGAAAGAAAGCAAGACTTGGTCTGGCTGACGCCTTGGTTGGGGGAGCCAGGCCAGGACGTTTGGAATTTTTGGAGGCTGGTGCTGGGAAAAGGTGAAAAAAAGGTGCTTTTGAGGATAGAGTGGCCAGGAAAGCCCGCAGCCCCAAAGTCTGGGTGGCAATGCAAGTAGTTCCCAGAAGCGTTCATAAAAAGCAAGAGTTGTTCTGGCTGCCACCTTGGGTGTGGGAGCCAGGCCAGGACACTTGGAATTTTTGGAGTCCGGTGCTGGGAAAAAGTGAACAAAAGGTGCTTTTGAGGATAGAGTGGCCAGGAAAGCCCGCAGCCCCAAAGTCTGGGTGGCAATGCAAGTAGTTCCCAGAGACCTTGAAAGAAAACAAGAGTTGTTCTGGCTGCCACCTTGGTTGTAGGACACAGCTCCGGACGTTCGGCATATTGGAGGCCGGTGCTGAGAAAAAGTGAACAAAAGGTGCTTTTGAGGATAGAGTGGCCAGGAAAGCCCGCAGCCCCAAAGTCTGGGTGGCAATGCAAGTAGTTCCCAGAGACCTTGAAAGAAAGCAAGAGTTGTTCTGGCTGCCACCTTAGTTGGGGGAGCCAGGCCAGGACGTTTGGAATTTTTGGAGGCCAGTGCTGGGAAAAAGTGAAAAAAAGGTGCTTTTGAGGATAGGGTGTCCAGGAAAGCCCGCAGCCCCAAAGTCTGGGTGGCAATGCAAGTAGTTCCCAGAGACATTGAAAGAAAACAAGAGTTTTTCTGGCTGCCACCTTCGGTGTGGGAGCCAGGCCAGGACGTTTGGAATTTTTGGAGGCCGGTGCTGGGAAAAAGTGAACAAAAGGTGCTTTTGAGGATAGAGTGGCCAGGAAAGCCCGCAGCCCCAAAGTCTGGGTGGCAATGCAAGTAGTTCCCAGAGACCTTGAAAGAAAGCAAGACTTGGTCTGGCTGCCACCTTGGTTGTGGGAGCCAGGCCAGGACGTTTGGAATTTTTGGAGGCCGGTGCTGGGAAAAAGTGAACAAAAGGTGCTTTTGAGGATAGAGTGGCCAAGAAAGCCTGCAGCCCCAAAGTCTGGGTGGCAATGCAAGTAGTTCCCAGAGACGTTCAAAACAAGCAGGAGGTGTTCTGGCTGCCACCTTGGGTGTGGGAGCCAGGCCAGGACGTTTGGAATTTTTGGAGGTCAGTGCTGGGAAAAGGTGAAAAAAAGGTGCTTTTGAGGATGGAGTGGCCAGGAAAGCCCACAGCCCCAAAGTCTGGGTGGCAATGCAAGTAGTTGCCAGAGACCTTGAAAGAAAGCCAGGGTTGTTCTGGCTGCCACCTTGGTTGTAGGACACAGCTCCGGACGTTCGGCATATTGGAGGCCGGTGCTGAGAAAAAGTGAACAAAAGGTGCTTTTGAGGATAGAGTGGCCAGGAAAGCCCGCAGCCCCAAAGTCTGGGTGGCAATGCAAGTAGTTCCCAGAGACCTTGAAAGAAAGCAAGAGTTGTTCTGGCTGCCACCTTAGTTGGGGGAGCCAGGCCAGGACGTTTGGAATTTTTGGAGGCCAGTGCTGGGAAAAAGTGAACAAAAGGTGCTTTTGAGGATAGAGTGGCCAGGAAAGCCGGCAGCCCCAAAGTGTGGGTGGCAATGCAAGTAGTTCCCAGAGACGTTCAAAACAAGCAGGAAGTGTTCTGGCTGCCACCTTGGTTGTGGGAGCCAGGCCAGGACGTTTGGAATTTTTGGAGGTCAGTGCTGGGAAAAGGTGAAAAAAAGGTGCTTTTGAGGATGGAGTGGCCAGGAAAGCCCGCAGCCCCAAAGTCTGGGTGGCAATGCAAGTAGTTCCCAGAGACCTTGAAAGAAAGCAAGAGTTGTTCTGGCTGCCACCTTGGGTGTGGGACTCAGCTCCGGACGTTTGGAATTTTTGGAGGCCAGTGCTGGGAAAAAGTGAACAAAAGGTGCTTTTGAGGATAGAGTGGCCAGGAAAGCCCGCAGCCCCAAAGTCTGGGTGGCAATGCAAGTAGTTCCCAGAGACCTTGAAAGAAAGCAAGAGTTGTTCGGGCTGCCACCTTAGTTGGGGGAGCCAGGCCAGGACGTTTGGAATTTTTGGAGGCCAGTGCTGGGAAAAAGTGAACAAAAGGTGCTTTTGAGGATAGAGTGGCCAGGAAAGCCCGCAGCCCCAAAGTCTGGGTGGCAATGCAAGTAGTTCCCAGAGACGTTCAAAACAAGCAGGAAGTGTTCTGGCTGCCACCTTGGTTGTGGGAGCCAGGCCAGGACGTTTGGAATTTTTGGAGGTCAGTGCTGGGAAAAGGTGAAAAAAAGGTGCTTTTGAGGATGGAGTGGCCAGGAAAGCCCACAGCCCCAAAGTCTGGGTGGCAATGCAAGTAGTTCCCAGAGACCTTGAAAGAAAGCAAGAGTTGTTCTGTCTGCCACCTTGGGTGTGGGACTCAGCTCCGGACGTTTGGCATATTGGAGGCTGGTGCTGGGAAAAAGTGAACAAAAGGTGCTTTTGAGGATAGAGTGGCCAGGAAAGCCCGCAGCCCCAAAGTCTGGGTGGCAATGCAAGTAGTTCCCAGAGACCTTGAAAGAAAGCAAGACTTGGTCTGGCTGACGCCTTGGTTGGGGGAGCCAGGCCAGGACGTTTGGAATTTTTGGAGGCTGGTGCTGGGAAAAGGTGAAAAAAAGGTGCTTTTGAGGATAGAGTGGCCAGGAAAGCCCGCAGCCCCAAAGTCTGGGTGGCAATGCAAGTAGTTCCCAGAAGCGTTCATAAAAAGCAAGAGTTGTTCTGGCTGCCACCTTGGGTGTGGGAGCCAGGCCAGGACACTTGGAATTTTTGGAGTCCGGTGCTGGGAAAAAGTGAACAAAAGGTGCTTTTGAGGATAGAGTGGCCAGGAAAGCCCGCAGCCCCAAAGTCTGGGTGGCAATGCAAGTAGTTCCCAGAGACCTTGAAAGAAAGCAAGACTTGGTCTGGCTGCCACCTTGGTTGTAGGACACAGCTCCGGACGTTCGGCATATTGGAGGCCGGTGCTGAGAAAAAGTGAACAAAAGGTGCTTTTGAGGATAGAGTGGCCAGGAAAGCCCGCAGCCCCAAAGTCTGGGTGGCAATGCAAGTAGTTCCCAGAGACCTTGAAAGAAAGCAAGAGTTGTTCTGGCTGCCACCTTAGTTGGGGGAGCCAGGCCAGGACGTTTGGAATTTTTGGAGGCCAGTGCTGGGAAAAAGTGAAAAAAAGGTGCTTTTGAGGATAGGGTGTCCAGGAAAGCCCGCAGCCCCAAAGTCTGGGTGGCAATGCAAGTAGTTCCCAGAGACATTGAAAGAAAACAAGAGTTTTTCTGGCTGCCACCTTCGGTGTGGGAGCCAGGCCAGGACGTTTGGAATTTTTGGAGGCCGGTGCTGGGAAAAAGTGAACAAAAGGTGCTTTTGAGGATAGAGTGGCCAGGAAAGCCCGCAGCCCCAAAGTCTGGGTGGCAATGCAAGTAGTTCCCAGAGACCTTGAAAGAAAGCAAGACTTGGTCTGGCTGCCACCTTGGTTGTGGGAGCCAGGCCAGGACGTTTGGAATTTTTGGAGGCCGGTGCTGGGAAAAAGTGAACAAAAGGTGCTTTTGAGGATAGAGTGGCCAAGAAAGCCTGCAGCCCCAAAGTCTGGGTGGCAATGCAAGTAGTTCCCAGAGACGTTCAAAACAAGCAGGAGGTGTTCTGGCTGCCACCTTGGGTGTGGGAGCCAGGCCAGGACGTTTGGAATTTTTGGAGGTCAGTGCTGGGAAAAGGTGAAAAAAAGGTGCTTTTGAGGATGGAGTGGCCAGGAAAGCCCACAGCCCCAAAGTCTGGGTGGCAATGCAAGTAGTTGCCAGAGACCTTGAAAGAAAGCCAGGGTTGTTCTGGCTGCCACCTTGGTTGTAGGACACAGCTCCGGACGTTCGGCATATTGGAGGCCGGTGCTGAGAAAAAGTGAACAAAAGGTGCTTTTGAGGATAGAGTGGCCAGGAAAGCCCGCAGCCCCAAAGTCTGGGTGGCAATGCAAGTAGTTCCCAGAGACCTTGAAAGAAAGCAAGAGTTGTTCGGGCTGCCACCTTAGTTGGGGGAGCCAGGCCAGGACGTTTGGAATTTTTGGAGGCCAGTGCTGGGAAAAAGTGAACAAAAGGTGCTTTTGAGGATAGAGTGGCCAGGAAAGCCGGCAGCCCCAAAGTGTGGGTGGCAATGCAAGTAGTTCCCAGAGACGTTCAAAACAAGCAGGAAGTGTTCTGGCTGCCACCTTGGTTGTGGGAGCCAGGCCAGGACGTTTGGAATTTTTGGAGGTCAGTGCTGGGAAAAGGTGAAAAAAAGGTGCTTTTGAGGATGGAGTGGCCAGGAAAGCCCGCAGCCCCAAAGTCTGGGTGGCAATGCAAGTAGTTCCCAGAGACCTTGAAAGAAAGCAAGAGTTGTTCTGGCTGCCACCTTGGGTGTGGGACTCAGCTCCGGACGTTTGGAATTTTTGGAGGCCAGTGCTGGGAAAAAGTGAACAAAAGGTGCTTTTGAGGATAGAGTGGCCAGGAAAGCCCGCAGCCCCAAAGTCTGGGTGGCAATGCAAGTAGTTCCCAGAGACCTTGAAAGAAAGCAAGACTTGGTCTGGCTGACGCCTTGGTTGGGGGAGCCAGGCCAGGACGTTTGGAATTTTTGGAGGCCGGTGCTGGGAAAAGGTGAAAAAAAGGTGCTTTTGAGGATAGAGTGGCCAGGAAAGCCCGCAGCCCCAAAGTCTGGGTGGCAATGCAAGTAGTTCCCAGAGACCTTGAAAGAAAGCAAGAGTTGTTCTGGCTGCCACCTTGGTTGTGGGAGCCAGGCCAGGACGTTTGGAATTTTTGGAGGCTGGTGCTGGGAAAAGGTGAACAAAAGGTGCTTTTGAGGATAGAGTGGCCAGGAAAGCCCGCAGCCCCAAAGTCTGGGTGGCAATGCAAGTAGTTCCCAGAAGCGTTCATAAAAAGCAAGAGTTGTTCTGGCTGCCACCTTGGGTGTGGGAGCCAGGCCAGGACGTTTGGAATTTTTGGAGTCCGGAGCTGGGAAAAAGTTAACAAAAGGTGCTTTTGAGGATAGAGTGGCCAGGAAAGCCCGCAGCCCCAAAGTCTGGGTGGCAACGCAAGTAGTTCCCAGAGACCTTGAAAGAAAGCAAGAGTTGTTCTGGCTGCCACCTTGGTTGTAGGACACAGCTCCGGACGTTCGGCATATTGGAGGCCGGTGCTGAGAAAAAGTGAACAAAAGGTGCTTTTGAGGATAGAGTGGCCAGGAAAGCCTGCAGCCCCAAAGTCTGGGTGGCAATGCAAGTAGTTCCCAGAGACCTTGAAAGAAAGCAAGAGTTGTTCTGGCTGCCACCTTAGTTGGGGGAGCCAGGCCAGGACGTTTGGAATTTTTGGAGGCCAGTGCTGGGAAAAAGTGAACAAAAGGTGCTTTTGAGGATGGAGTGGCCAGGAAAGCCTGCAGCCCCAAAGTCTGGGTGGCAATGCAAGTAGTTCCCAGAGACGTTCAAAACAAGCAGGAAGTGTTCTGGCTGCCACCTTGGTTGTGGGAGCCAGGCCAGGACGTTTGGAATTTTTGGAGGTCAGTGCTGGGAAAAGGTGAAAAAAAGGTGCTTTTGAGGATAGAGTGGCCAGGAAAGCCCGCAGCCCCAAAGTCTGGGTGGCAATGCAAGTAGTTCCCAGAGACCTTGAAAGAAAGCAAGACTTGGTCTGGCTGACGCCTTGGTTGGGGGAGCCAGGCCAGGACGTTTGGAATTTTTGGAGGCCGGTGCTGGGAAAAAGTGAACAAAAGGTGCTTTTGAGGATAGAGTGGCCAGGAAAGCCCGCAGCCCCAAAGTCTGGGTGGCAATGCAAGTAGTTCCCAGAGACCTTGAAAGAAAGCAAGACTTGGTCTGGCTGACGCCTTGGTTGGGGGAGCCAGGCCAGGACGTTTGGAATTTTTGGAGGCCGGTGCTGGGAAAAAGTGAACAAAAGGTGCTTTTGAGGATAGAGTGGCCAGGAAAGCCCGCAGCCCCAAAGTCTGGGTGGCAATGCAAGTAGTTCCCAGAGACCTTGAAAGAAAGCAAGAGTTGTTCTGGCTGCCACCTTGGTTGTGGGAGCCAGGCCAGGACGTTTGGAATTTTTGGAGGCTGGTGCTGGGAAAAGGTGAACAAAAGGTGCTTTTGAGGATAGAGTGGCCAGGAAAGCCCGCAGCCCCAAAGTCTGGGTGGCAATGCAAGTAGTTCCCAGAAGCGTTCATAAAAAGCAAGAGTTGTTCTGGCTGCCACCTTGGTTGTGGGAGCCAGGCCAGGACGTTTGGAATTTTTGGAGGTCAGTGCTGGGAAAAGGTGAAAAAAAGGTGCTTTTGAGGATGGAGTGGCCAGGAAAGCCCACAGCCCCAAAGTCTGGGTGGCAATGCAAGTAGTTCCCAGAGACCTTGAAAGAAAGCAAGAGTTGTTCTGGCTGCCACCTTGGGTGTGGGACTCAGCTCCGGACGTTTGGCATATTGGAGGCTGGTGCTGGGAAAAAGTGAACAAAAGGTGCTTTTGAGGATAGAGTGGCCAGGAAAGCCCGCAGCCCCAAAGTCTGGGTGGCAATGCAAGTAGTTCCCAGAGACCTTGAAAGAAAGCAAGACTTGGTCTGGCTGACGCCTTGGTTGGGGGAGCCAGGCCAGGACGTTTGGAATTTTTGGAGGCCGGTGCTGGGAAAAGTGAACAAAAGGTGCTTTTGAGGATAGAGTGGCCAGGAAAGCCCGCACCCCCAAAGTCTGGGTGGCAATGCAAGTAGTTCCCAGAGACCTTGAAAGAAAGCAAGAGTTGTTCTGGCTGCCACCTTGGTTGTGGGAGCCAGGCCAGGACGTTTGGAATTTTTGGAGGCTGGTGCTGGGAAAAGGTGAAAAAAAGGTGCTTTTGAGGATAGAGTGGCCAGGAAAGCCCGCAGCCCCAAAGTCTGGGTGGCAATGCAAGTAGTTCCCAGAAGCGTTCATAAAAAGCAAGAGTTGTTCTGGCTGCCACCTTGGTTGTGGGAGCCAGGCCAGGATGTTTGGAATTTTTGGAGTCCGGTGCTGGGAAAAAGTGAACAAAAGGTGCTTTTGAGGATAGAGTGGCCAGGAAAGCCCGCAGCCCCAAAGTCTGGGTGGCAATGCAAGTAGTTCCCAGAGACCTTGAAAGAAAGCAAGAGTTGTTCTGGCTGCCACCTTGGTTGTAGGACACAGCTCCGGACGTTCGGCATATTGGAGGCCGGTGCTGAGAAAAAGTGAACAAAAGGTGCTTTTGAGGATAGAGTGGCCAGGAAAGCCCGCAGCCCCAAAGTCTGGGTGGCAATGCAAGTAGTTCCCAGAGACCTTGAAAGAAAGCAAGAGTTGTTCGGGCTGCCACCTTAGTTGGGGGAGCCAGGCCAGGACGTTTCGAATTTTTGGAGGCCAGTGCTGGGAAAAAGTGAACAAAAGGTGCTTTTGAGGATAGAGTGGCCAGGAAAGCCCGCAGCCCCAAAGTCTGGGTGGCAATGCAAGTAGTTCCCAGAGACCTTGAAAGAAAACAAGAGTTGTTCTGGCTGCCAGCTTGGGTGTGGGACTCAGCTCCGGACGTTTGGCATATTGGAGGCTGGTGCTGGGACAAAGTGAACAAAAGGTGCTTTTGAGGATAGAGTGGCCAGGAAAGCCCGCAGCCCCAAAGTCTGGGTGGCAATGCAAGTAGTTCCCAGAGACCTTGAAAGAAAGCAAGAGTTGTTCTGGCTGCCAGCTTGGGTGTGGGAGCCAGGCCAGGACGTTTGGAACTTTTGGAGGCTGGTGCTGGGAAAAAGTGAACAAAAGGTGCTTTTGAGGACAGAGTGGCCAGGAAAGCCGGCAGCCCCAAAGTGTGGGTGGCAATGCAAGTAGTTCCCAGAGACCTTGAAAGAAAGCAAGACTTGGCCTGGCTGACGACTTGGTTGGGGGAGCCAGGCCAGGATGTTTGGAATTTTTGGAGGCCGGTGCTGGGAAAAAGTGAACAAAAGGTGCTTTTGAGGATAGAGTGGCCAGGAAAGCCCGCAGCCCCAAAGTCTGGGTGGCAATGCAAGTAGTTCCCAGAGACCTTGAAAGAAAGCAAGACTTGGTCTGGCTGACGCTTTGGTTGTGGGAGCCAGGCCAGGACGTTTGGAATTTTTGAGTCCGGTGCTGGGAAAAAGTGAACAAAAGGTGCTTTTGAGGATAGAGTGGCCAGGAAAGCCCGCACCCCAAAGTCTGGGTGGCAATGCAAGTAGTTCCCAGAGACCTTGAAAGAAAGCAAGAGTTGTTCTGGCTGCCACCTTGGTTGTGGGAGCCAGGCCAGGACGTTTGGAATTTTTGGAGGCCAGTGCTGGGAAAAGGTGAAAAAAAGGTGCTTTTGAGGATAGAGTGGCCAGGAAAGCCCGCAGCCCCAAAGTCTGGGTGGCAATGCAAGTAGTTCCCAGAGACCTTGAAAGAAAGCAAGAGTTGTTCTGGCTGCCAGCTTGGGTGTGGGGGTCAGCTCCTGACGTTTGGAATTTTTATGGGCCGGTGCTGGGAAAAAGGTTAAGAAAAAAGGTGCTTTTGAGGATAGAGTGGCCAGGAAAGCCCGCAGCCCCAAAGTCTGGGTGGCAATGCAAGTAGTTCCCAGAGGCATTCATAAAAAGCAAGAGTTGTTCTGGCTGCCAGCTTGGTTGTGGGAGCCAGGCCAGGACGTTTGGAATTTTGAAGTCCGGTGCTGGGAAAAAGTGAACAAAAGGTGCTTTTGAGGATAGAGTGGCCAGGAAAGCCCGCAGCCCCAAAGTCTGGGTGGCAATGCAAGTAGTTCCCAGAGACCTTGAAAGAAAGCAAGAATTGTTCTCGCTGCCACCATGGGTGTGGGAGTCAGCTCCGGACTTTTGGAATTTTTATGGGCCGGTCCTGGGGAAAAGGTTAAGAAAAAAGGTGCTTTTGAGGATAGAGTGGCCAGGAAAGCCCGCAGCCCCAAAGTCTGGGTGGCAATGCAAGTAGTTCCCAGAGACCTTGAAAGAAAGCAAGAGTTGTTCTGGCTGCCACCTTGGGTGTGGGACTCAGCTCCGGACGTTTGGCATATTGGAGGCCGGTGCTGGGACAAAGTGAACAAAAGGTGCTTTTGAGGATAGAGTGGCCAGGAAAGCCCGCAGCCCCAAAGTCTGGGTGGCAATGCAAGTAGTTCCCAGAGACCTTGAAAGAAAGCAAGAGTTGTTCTGGCTGACGCCTTGGTTGGGGGAGCCAGGCCAGGACGTTTGGAACTTTTGGAGGCTGGTGCTGGGAAAAAGTGAACAAAAGGTGCTTTTGAGGATAGAGTGGCCATGAAAGCCCGCAGCCCCAAAGTCTGGGTGGCAATGCAAGTAGTTCCTAGAGAATGAAGGAAAGAAACCGTTGTTCTGGCTGCCAGCTTGGGTGTGGGAGCCAGGCCAGGACGTTTGGAATTTTTGGAGGCCTGTGCTGGGAAAAAGGGAACAAAAGGTGCTTTTGAGGATAGAGTGGCCAGGAAAGCCCGCAGCCCCAAAGTCTGGGTGGCAATGCAAGTAGTTCCCAGAAGCGTTCATAAAAAGCAAGAGTTGTTCTGGCTGCCAGCTTGGTTGGGGGAGCCAGGCCAGGACGTTTGGAATTTTTGGAGGCCAGTGCTGGGAAAAAGGGAACAAAAGGTGCTTTTGAGGATAGAGTGGCCAGGAAAGCCCACAGCCCCAAAGTCTGGGTGGCAATGCAAGTAGTTCCCAGAGACCTTGAAAGAAAGCAAGACTTGGCCTGGCTGACGACTTGGTTGGGGGAGCCAGGCCAGGATGTTTGGAATTTTTGGAGGCCGGTGCTGGGAAAAAGGGAACAAAAGGTGCTTTTGAGGATAGAGTGGCCAGGAAAGCCCGCAGCCCCAAAGTCTGGGTGGCAATGCAAGTAGTTCCCAGAGACCTTGAAAGAAAGCAAGAGTTGTTCTGGCTGCCACCTTGGGTGTGGGACTCAGCTCCGGACGTTTGGAATTTTTATGGGCCGGTGCTGGGAAAATGGTTAAGAAAAAAGGTGCTTTTGAGGATAGAGTGGCCAGGAAAGCCCGCAGCCCCAAAGTCTGGGTGGCAATGCAAGTAGTTCCCAGAGACCTTGAAAGAAAGCAAGACTTGGTCTGGCTGACGCCTTGGTTGGGGGAGCCAGGCCAGGACGTTTGGAATTTTTGGAGGCCGGTGCTGGGAAAAAGCGAACAAAAGGTGCTTTTGAGGATAGAGTGGCCAGGAAAGCCCACAGCCCCAAAGTCTGGGTGGCAATGCAAGTAGTTCCCAGAGAATGAAGGAAAGAAACCGTTGTTCTGGCTGCCAGCTTGGGTGTGGGGGTCAGCTCCTGACGTTTGGAATTTTTATGGGCCGGTGCTGGAAAAAGGTTAAGAAAAAAGGTGCTTTTGAGGATAGAGTGGCCAGGAAAGCCCGCAGCCCCAAAGTCTGGGTGGCAATGCAAGTAGTTCCCAGAGACCTTGAAAGAAAGCAAGACTTGGTCTGGCTGACGCCTTTGTTGTGGGAGCCAGGCCAGTATGTTTGGAATTTTTGGAGGCCAGTGCTGGGAAAAAGGGAACAAAAGGTGCTTTTGAGGATAGAGTGGCCAGGAAAGCCCGCAGCCCCAAAGTCTGGGTGGCAATGCAAGTAGTTCCCAGAGAATGAAGGAAAGAAACCGTTGTTCTGGCTGCCAGCTTGGGTGTGGGAGCCAGGCCAGGACGTTTGGAATTTTTATGGGCCGGTGCTGGAAAAATGTTAAGAAAAAAGGTGCTTTTGAGGATAGAGTGGCCAGGAAAGCCCACAGCCCCAAAGTCTGGGTGGCAATGCAAGTAGTTCCCAGAGACCTTGAAAGAAAGCAAGAGTTGTTCTGGCTGCCACCATGGGTGTGGGACTCAGCTCTGGACGTTTGGAATTTTTATGGGCCGGTGCTGGAAAAATGTTAAGAAAAAAGGTGCTTTTGAGGATAGAGTGGCCAGGAAAGCCTGCAGCCCCAAAGTCTGGGTGGCAATGCAAGTAGTTCCCAGAGACCTTGAAAGAAAGCAAGAGTTGTTCGGGCTGCCACCTTGGTTGTGGGAGCCAGGCCAGGATGTTTGGAATGTTTGGAGGCCAGTGCTGGGAAAAGGTGAAAAAAAGGTGCTTTTGAGGATAGAGTGGCCAGGAAAGCCCGCAGCCCCAAAGTCTGGGTGGCAATGCAAGTAGTTCCCAGAGACCTTGAAAGAAAGGAAGAGTTGTTCTCGCTGCCACCATGGGTGTGGGACTCAGCTCCGGACGTTTGGAATTTTTATGGGCCGGTGCTGGGGAAAAGGTTAAGAAAAAAGGTGCTTTTGAGGATAGAGTGGCCAGGAAAGCCCGCAGCCCCAAAGTCTGGGTGGCAATGCAAGTAGTTCCCAGAGACCTTGAAAGAAAGCAAGTCTTGGTCTGACTGCCAGCTTGATTGTGGGAGCCAGGCCTGGACGTTTAGAATTTTGAAGTCCGGTGCTGGGAAAAAGGGAACAAAAGGTGCTTTTGAGGATAGAGTGGCCAGGAAAGCCCGCAGCCCCAAAGTCTGGGTGGCAATGCAAGTAGTTCCCAGAGACCTTGAAAGAAAGCAAGAGTTGTTCTCGCTGCCACCATGGGTGTGGGACTCAGCTCCGGACGTTTGGAATTTTTATGGGCCGGTGCTGGGAAAATGGTTAAGAAAAAAGGTGCTTTTGAGGATAGAGTGGCCAGGAAAGCCCGCAGCCCCAAAGTCTGGGTGGCAATGCAAGTAGTTCCCAGAGACCTTGAAAGAAAGCAAGACTTGGTCTGGCTGACGCCTTGGTTGGGGGAGCCAGGCCAGGACGTTTGGAATTTTTGGAGTCCGGTGCTGGGAAAAAGCGAACAAAAGGTGCTTTTGAGGATAGAGTGGCCAGGAAAGCCCACAGCCCCAAAGTCTGGGTGGCAATGCAAGTAGTTCCCAGAGAATGAAGGAAAGAAACCGTTGTTCTGGCTGCCAGCTTGGGTGTGGGGGTCAGCTCCTGACGTTTGGAATTTTTATGGGCCGGTGCTGGAAAAAGGTTAAGAAAAAAGGTGCTTTTGAGGATAGAGTGGCCAGGAAAGCCCGCACCCCAAAGTCTGGGTGGCAATGCAAGTAGTTCCCAGAGACCTTGAAAGAAAGCAAGACTTGGTCTGGCTGACGCCTTTGTTGTGGGAGCCAGGCCAGTATGTTTGGAATTTTTGGAGGCCAGTGCTGGGAAAAAGGGAACAAAAGGTGCTTTTGAGGATAGAGTGGCCAGGAAAGCCCGCAGCCCCAAAGTCTGGGTGGCAATGCAAGTAGTTCCCAGAGAATGAAGGAAAGAAACCGTTGTTCTGGCTGCCAGCTTGGGTGTGGGAGCCAGGCCAGGACGTTTGGAATTTTTATGGGCCGGTGCTGGAAAAATGTTAAGAAAAAAGGTGCTTTTGAGGATAGAGTGGCCAGGAAAGCCCGCAGCCCCAAAGTCTGGGTGGCAATGCAAGTAGTTCCCAGAGACCTTGAAAGAAAGCAAGAGTTGTTCTGGCTGCCACCTTGGTTGTGGGAGCCAGGCCAGGATGTTTGGAATTTTTGGAGTCCGGTGCTGGGAAAAAGTGAACAAAAGGTGCTTTTGAGGATAGAGTGGCCAGGAAAGCCCACAGCCCCAAAGTCTGGGTGGCAATGCAAGTAGTTCCCAGAGACCTTGAAAGAAAGCAAGAGTTGTTCGGGCTGCCACCTTGGTTGTGGGAGCCAGGCCAGGATGTTTGGAATTTTTGGAGGCCAGTGCTGGGAAAAGGTGAAAAAAAGGTGCTTTTGAGGATAGAGTGGCCAGGAAAGCCCGCAGCCCCAAAGTCTGGGTGGCAATGCAAGTAGTTCCCAGAGACCTTGAAAGAAAGGAAGAGTTGTTCTCGCTGCCACCATGGGTGTGGGACTCAGCTCCGGACGTTTGGAATTTTTATGGGCCGGTGCTGGGGAAAAGGTTAAGAAAAAAGGTGCTTTTGAGGATAGAGTGGCCAGGAAAGCCCGCAGCCCCAAAGTCTGGGTGGCAATGCAAGTAGTTCCCAGAGACCTTGAAAGAAAGCAAGTCTTGGTCTGACTGCCAGCTTGATTGTGGGAGCCAGGCCTGGACGTTTAGAATTTTGAAGTCCGGTGCTGGGATAAAGTGAACAAAAGGTGCTTTTGAGGATAGAGTGGCCAGGAAAGCCCGCAGCCCCAAAGTCTGGGTGGCAATGCAAGTAGTTCCCAGAGACCTTGAAAGAAAGCAAGACTTGGTCTGGCTGAGCCTTGGTTGGGGGAGCCAGGCCAGGACGTTTGGAATTTTTGGAGGCCGGTGCTGGGAAAAAGCGAACAAAAGGTGCTTTTGAGGATAGAGTGGCCAGGAAAGGCCACAGCCCCAAAGTCTGGGTGGCAATGCAAGTAGTTCCCAGACAATGAAGGAAAGAAACCGTTGTTCTGGCTGCCAGCTTGGGTGTGGGGGTCAGCTCCTGACGTTTGGAATTTTTATGGGCCGGTGCTGGAAAAAGGTTAAGAAAAAAGGTGCTTTTGAGGATAGAGTGGCCAGGAAAGCCCGCAGCCCCAAAGTCTGGGTGGCAATGCAAGTAGTTCCCAGAGACCTTGAAAGAAAGCAAGACTTGGTCTGGCTGACGCCTTTGTTGTGGGAGCCAGGCCAGTATGTTTGGAATTTTTGGAGGCCAGTGCTGGGAAAAAGGGAACAAAAGGTGCTTTTGAGGATAGAGTGGCCAGGAAAGCCCGCAGCCCCAAAGTCTGGGTGGCAATGCAAGTAGTTCCCAGAGAATGAAGGAAAGAAACCGTTGTTCTGGCTGCCAGCTTGGGTGTGGGAGCCAGGCCAGGACGTTTGGAATTTTTATGGGCCGGTGCTGGAAAAATGTTAAGAAAAAAGGTGCTTTTGAGGATAGAGTGGCCAGGAAAGCCCACAGCCCCAAAGTCTGGGTGGCAATGCAAGTAGTTCCCAGAGACCTTGAAAGAAAGCAAGAGTTGTTCTGGCTGCCACCATGGGTGTGGGACTCAGCTCTGGACGTTTGGAATTTTTATGGGCCGGTGCTGGAAAAATGTTAAGAAAAAAGGTGCTTTTGAGGATAGAGTGGCCAGGAAAGCCTGCAGCCCCAAAGTCTGGGTGGCAATGCAAGTAGTTCCCAGAGACCTTGAAAGAAAGCAAGAGTTGTTCGGGCTGCCACCTTGGTTGTGGGAGCCAGGCCAGGATGTTTGGAATGTTTGGAGGCCAGTGCTGGGAAAAGGTGAAAAAAAGGTGCTTTTGAGGATAGAGTGGCCAGGAAAGCCCGCAGCCCCAAAGTCTGGGTGGCAATGCAAGTAGTTCCCAGAGACCTTGAAAGAAAACAAGAGTTGTTCTCGCTGCCACCATGGGTGTGGGACTCAGCTCCGGACGTTTGGAATTTTTATGGGCCGGTGCTGGGGAAAAGGTTAAGAAAAAAGGTGCTTTTGAGGATAGAGTGGCCAGGAAAGCCCGCAGCCCCAAAGTCTGGGTGGCAATGCAAGTAGTTCCCAGAGACCTTGAAAGAAAGCAAGTCTTGGTCTGACTGCCAGCTTGATTGTGGGAGCCAGGCCTGGACGTTTAGAATTTTGAAGTCCGGTGCTGGGAAAAAGGGAACAAAAGGTGCTTTTGAGGATAGAGTGGCCAGGAAAGCCCGCAGCCCCAAAGTCTGGGTGGCAATGCAAGTAGTTCCCAGAGACCTTGAAAGAAAGCAAGAGTTGTTCTCGCTGCCACCATGGGTGTGGGACTCAGCTCCGGACGTTTGGAATTTTTATGGGCCGGTGCTGGGAAAATGGTTAAGAAAAAAGGTGCTTTTGAGGATAGAGTGGCCAGGAAAGCCCGCAGCCCCAAAGTCTGGGTGGCAATGCAAGTAGTTCCCAGAGACCTTGAAAGAAAGCAAGACTTGGTCTGGCTGACGCCTTGGTTGGGGGAGCCAGGCCAGGACGTTTGGAATTTTTGGAGTCCGGTGCTGGGAAAAAGCGAACAAAAGGTGCTTTTGAGGATAGAGTGGCCAGGAAAGCCCACAGCCCCAAAGTCTGGGTGGCAATGCAAGTAGTTCCCAGAGAATGAAGGAAAGAAACCGTTGTTCTGGCTGCCAGCTTGGGTGTGGGGGTCAGCTCCTGACGTTTGGAATTTTTATGGGCCGGTGCTGGAAAAAGGTTAAGAAAAAAGGTGCTTTTGAGGATAGAGTGGCCAGGAAAGCCCGCACCCCAAAGTCTGGGTGGCAATGCAAGTAGTTCCCAGAGACCTTGAAAGAAAGCAAGACTTGGTCTGGCTGACGCCTTTGTTGTGGGAGCCAGGCCAGTATGTTTGGAATTTTTGGAGGCCAGTGCTGGGAAAAAGGGAACAAAAGGTGCTTTTGAGGATAGAGTGGCCAGGAAAGCCCGCAGCCCCAAAGTCTGGGTGGCAATGCAAGTAGTTCCCAGAGAATGAAGGAAAGAAACCGTTGTTCTGGCTGCCAGCTTGGGTGTGGGAGCCAGGCCAGGACGTTTGGAATTTTTATGGGCCGGTGCTGGAAAAATGTTAAGAAAAAAGGTGCTTTTGAGGATAGAGTGGCCAGGAAAGCCCGCAGCCCCAAAGTCTGGGTGGCAATGCAAGTAGTTCCCAGAGACCTTGAAAGAAAGCAAGAGTTGTTCTGGCTGCCACCTTGGTTGTGGGAGCCAGGCCAGGATGTTTGGAATTTTTGGAGTCCGGTGCTGGGAAAAAGTGAACAAAAGGTGCTTTTGAGGATAGAGTGGCCAGGAAAGCCCACAGCCCCAAAGTCTGGGTGGCAATGCAAGTAGTTCCCAGAGACCTTGAAAGAAAGCAAGAGTTGTTCGGGCTGCCACCTTGGTTGTGGGAGCCAGGCCAGGATGTTTGGAATTTTTGGAGGCCAGTGCTGGGAAAAGGTGAAAAAAAGGTGCTTTTGAGGATAGAGTGGCCAGGAAAGCCCGCAGCCCCAAAGTCTGGGTGGCAATGCAAGTAGTTCCCAGAGACCTTGAAAGAAAGGAAGAGTTGTTCTCGATGCCACCATGGGTGTGGGACTCAGCTCCGGACGTTTGGAATTTTTATGGGCCGGTGCTGGGGAAAAGGTTAAGAAAAAAGGTGCTTTTGAGGATAGAGTGGCCAGGAAAGCCCGCAGCCCCAAAGTCTGGGTGGCAATGCAAGTAGTTCCCAGAGACCTTGAAAGAAAGCAAGTCTTGGTCTGACTGCCAGCTTGATTGTGGGAGCCAGGCCTGGACGTTTAGAATTTTGAAGTCCGGTGCTGGGATAAAGTGAACAAAAGGTGCTTTTGAGGATAGAGTGGCCAGGAAAGCCCGCAGCCCCAAAGTCTGGGTGGCAATGCAAGTAGTTCCCAGAGACCTTGAAAGAAAGCAAGACTTGGTCTGGCTGAGCCTTGGTTGGGGGAGCCAGGCCAGGACGTTTGGAATTTTTGGAGGCCGGTGCTGGGAAAAAGCGAACAAAAGGTGCTTTTGAGGATAGAGTGGCCAGGAAAGGCCACAGCCCCAAAGTCTGGGTGGCAATGCAAGTAGTTCCCAGACAATGAAGGAAAGAAACCGTTGTTCTGGCTGCCAGCTTGGGTGTGGGGGTCAGCTCCTGACGTTTGGAATTTTTATGGGCCGGTGCTGGAAAAAGGTTAAGAAAAAAGGTGCTTTTGAGGATAGAGTGGCCAGGAAAGCCCGCAGCCCCAAAGTCTGGGTGGCAATGCAAGTAGTTCCCAGAGACCTTGAAAGAAAGCAAGACTTGGTCTGGCTGACGCCTTGGTTGGGGGAGCCAGGCCAGGATGTTTGGAATTTTTGGAGGCCGGTGCTGGGAAAAAGGGAACAAAAGGTGCTTTTGAGGATAGAGTGGCCAGGAAAGCCCGCAGTCCCAAAGTCTGGGTGGCAATGCAAGTAGTTCCCAGAGACCTTGAAAGAAAGGAAGAGTTTTTCTGGCTGCCAGCTTGGGTGTGGGGGTCAGCTCCTGACGTTTGGAATTTTTATGGGCCGGTGCTGGAAAAAGGTTAAGAAAAAAGGTGCTTTTGAGGATAGAGTGGCCAGGAAAGCCCACAGCCCCAAAGTCTGGGTGGCAATGCAAGTAGTTCCCAGAGACCTTGAAAGAAAACAAGACTTGGTCTGGCTGACGCCTTGGTTGTGGGAGCCAGGCCAGGATGTTTGGAATTTTTGGAGGCCAGTGCTGGGAAAAAGGGAACAAAAGGTGCTTTTGAGGATAGAGTGGCCAGGAAAGCCCGCAGCCCCAAAGTCTGGGTGGCAATGCAAGTAGTTCCCAGAGAATGAAGGAAAGAAACCGTTGTTCTGGCTGCCAGCTTGGGTGTGGGAGCCAGGCCAGGACGTTTGGAATTTTTATGGGCCGGTGCTGGAAAAATGTTAAGAAAAAAGGTGCTTTTGAGGATAGAGTGGCCAGGAAAGCCCGCACCCCAAAGTCTGGGTGGCAATGCAAGTAGTTCCCAGAGACCTTGAATGAAAGCAAGACTTGGTCTGGCTGACGATTTGGTTGGGGGAGCCAGGCCAGGATGTTTGGAATTTTTGGAGGCCGGTGCTGGGAAAAAGTGAACAAAAGGTGCTTTTGAGGATAGAGTGGCCAGGAAAGCCCACAGCCCCAAAGTCTGGGTGGCAATGCAAGTAGTTCCCAGAGACTTTGAAAGAAAGCAAGAGTTGTTCTGGCTGCCACCATGGGTGTGGGACTCAGCTCTGGACGTTTGGAATTTTTATGGGCCGGTGCTGGAAAAATGTTAAGAAAAAAGGTGCTTTTGAGGATAGAGTGGCCAGGAAAGCCTGCAGCCCCAAAGTCTGGGTGGCAATGCAAGTAGTTCCCAGAGACCTTGAAAGAAAGCAAGAGTTGTTCTGGCTGCCACCTTGGTTGTGGGAGCCAGGCCAGGATGTTTGGAATTTTTGGAGGCCAGTGCTGGGAAAAGGTGAAAAAAAGGTGCTTTTGAGGATAGAGTGGCCAGGAAAGCCCGCAGCCCCAAAGTCTGGGTGGCAATGCAAGTAGTTCCCAGAGACCCTGAAAGAAAGGAAGAGTTGTTTTCGCTGCCACCATGGGTGTGGGACTCAGCTCTGGACGTTTGGAATTTTTATGGGCCGGTGCTGGGGAAAATGTTAAGAAAAAAGGTGCTTTTGAGGATAGAGTGGCCAGGAAAGCCCGCAGCCCCAAAGTCTGGGTGGCAATGCAAGTAGTTCCCAGAGACCTTGAAAGAAAGCAAGTCTTGGTCTGACTGCCAGCTTGATTGTGGGAGCCAGGCCAGGACGTTTGGAATTTTGAAGTCCGGTGCTGGGACAAAGTGAACAAAAGGTGCTTTTGAGGATAGAGTGGCCAGGAAAGCCCACAGTCCCAAAGTCTGGGTGGCAATGCAAGTAGTTCCCAGAGACCTTGAAAGAAAGGAAGAGTTGTTCTGGCTGCCAGCTTGGGTGTGGGGGTCAGCTCCTGACGTTTGGAATTTTTATGGGCCGGTGCTGTAAAAATGTTAAGAAAAAAGGTGCTTTTGAGGATAGAGTGGCCAGGAAAGCCCGCAGCCCCAAAGTCTAGGTGGCAATGCAAGTAGTTCCCAGAGACTTGAAAGAAAGCAAGACTTGGTCTGGCTGCCAGCTTGGTTGTGGGAGCCAGGCCAGGACGTTTGGAATTTTTGGAGGCCAGTGCTGGGAAAAGGTGAAAAAAAGGTGCTTTTGAGGATAGAGTGGCCAGGAAAGCCCGCAGCCCCAAAGTCTGGGTGGCAATGCAAGTAGTTCCCAGAGACCTTGAAAGAAAACAAGAGTTGTTCTGGCTGCCACCATGGGTGTGGGAGTCAGCTCCGGACTTTTGGAATTTTTATGGGCCGGTGCTGGGGAAAAGGTTAAGAAAAAAGGTGCTTTTGAGGATAGAGTGGCCAGGAAAGCCCGCAGCCCCAAAGTCTGGGTGGCAATGCAAGTAGTTCCCAGAGACCTTGAAAGAAAGCAAGACTTGGTCTGGCTGACGCCTTGGTTGTGGGAGCCAGGCCAGGACGTTTGGAATTTTGAAGTCCGGTGCTGGGACAAAGTGAACAAAAGGTGCTTTTGAGGATAGAGTGGCCAGGAAAGCCCGCAGTCCCAAAGTCTGGGTGGCAATGCAAGTAGTTCCCAGAGACCTTGAAAGAAAGCAAGAGTTGTTCTCGCTGCCACCATGGGTGTGGGACTCAGCTCCGGACGTTTGGGATTTTTATGGGCCGGTGCTGGGGAAAAGGTTAAGAAAAAAGGTGCTTTTGAGGATAGAGTGGCCAGGAAAGCCCGCAGCCCCAAAGTCTGGGTGGCAATGCAAGCAGTTCCCAGAGACCTTGAAAGAAAGCAAGACTTGGTCTGGCTGACGCCTTGGTTGTGGGAGCCAGGCCAGGATGTTTGGAATTTTTGGAGGCCGGTGCTGGGAAAAAGGGAACAAAAGGTGCTTTTGAGGATAGAGTGGCCAGGAAAGCCCGCAGCCCCAAAGTCTGGGTGGCAATGCAAGTAGTTCCCAGAGACCTTGAAAGAAAGCAAGAGTTGTTCTGGCTGCCAGCTTGGTTGTGGGAGCCAGGCCAGGACGTTTGGAATTTTTGGAGGCTGGTGCTGGGAAAAGGTGAAAAAAAGGTGCTTTTGAGGATAGAGTGGCCAGGAAAGCCCGCAGCCCCAAAGTCTGGGTGGCAATGCAAGTAGTTCCCAGAGACCTTGAAAGAAAGCAAGAGTTGGTCTGGCTGCCACCTTGGTTGTAGGACACAGCTCCGGACGTTCGGCATATTGGAGGCCGGTGCTGAGAAAAAGTGAACAAAAGGTGCTTTTGAGGATAGAGTGGCCAGGAAAGCCCGCAGCCCCAAAGTCTGGGTGGCAATGCAAGTAGTTCCCAGAGACCTTGAAAGAAAGAAGAGTTGTTCTCGCTGCCACCTTAGTTGGGGGAGCCAGGCCAGGACGTTTGGAATTTTTGGAGGCCAGTGCTGGGAAAAAGTGAACAAAAGGTGCTTTTGAGGATAGAGTGGCCAGGAAAGCCCGCAGCCCCAAAGTCTGGGTGGCAATGCAAGTAGTTCCCAGAGACCTTGAAAGAAAGCAAGACTTGGTCTGGCTGACGACTTGGTTGGGGGAGCCAGGCCAGGATGTTTGGAATTTTTGGAGGCCGGTGCTGGGAAAAAGTGAACAAAAGGTGCTTTTGAGGATAGAGTGGCCAGGAAAGCCTGCAGCCCCAAAGTCTGGGTGGCAATGCAAGTAGTTCCCAGAGACCTTGAAAGAAAGCAAGACTTGGTCTGGCTGACGCCTTGGTTGGGGGAGCCAGGCCAGGATGTTTGGAATTTTTGGAGGCCGGTGCTGGGAAAAAGTGAACAAAAGGTGCTTTTGAGGATAGAGTGGCCAGGAAAGCCCGCAGCCCCAAAGTCTGGGTGGCAATGCAAGTAGTTCCCAGAGACCTTGAAAGAAAGCAAGAGTTGTTCTGGCTGCCACCTTGGGTGTGGGACTCAGCTCCGGACGTTTGGAATTTTTATGGGCCGGTGCTGGGAAAATGGTTAACAAAAAAGGTGCTTTTGAGGATAGAGTGGCCAGGAAAGCCCGCAGCCCCAAAGTCTGGGTGGCAATGCAAGTAGTTCCCAGAGACCTTGAAAGAAAGCAAAACTTGGTCTGGCTGACGCCTTGGTTGTGGGAGCCAGGCCAGGACGTTTGGAATTTTTGGAGGCCGGTGCTGGGAAAAAGTGAACAAAAGGTGCTTTTGAGGATAGAGTGGCCAGGAAAGCCCGCAGCCCCAAAGTCTGGGTGGCAATGCAAGTAGTTCCCAGAGACCTTGAAAGAAAGCAAGAGTTGTTCTGGCTGCCAGCTTGGTTGTGGGAGCCAGGCCAGGACGTTTGGAATTTTTGGAGGCTGGTGCTGGGAAAAGGTGAAAAAAAGGTGCTTTTGAGGATAGAGTGGCCAGGAAAGCCCGCAGCCCCAAAGTCTGGGTGGCAATGCAAGTAGTTCCCAGAAGCGTTCATAAAAAGCAAGAGTTGTTCTGGCTGCCACCTTGGTTGTGGGAGCCAGGCCAGGACGTTTGGAATTTTTGGAGGCCAGTGCTGGGAAAAGGTGAAAAAAAGGTGCTTTTGAGGATAGAGTGGCCAGGAAAGCCCGCAGCCCCAAAGTCTGGGTGGCAATGCAAGTAGTTCCCAGAGACCTTGAAAGAAAGCAAGAGTTGTTCTCGCTGCCACCATGGCTGTGGGAGTCAGCTCCGGACGTTTGGAATATTTATGGGCCGGTGCTGGGGAAAAGGTTAAGAAAAAAGGTGCTTTTGAGGATAGAGTGGCCAGGAAAGCCTGCAGCCCCAAAGTCTGGGTGGCAATGCAAGCAGTTCCCAGAGACCTTGAAAGAAAGCAAGACTTGGTCTGGCTGACGCCTTGGTTGTGGGAGCCAGGCCAGGATGTTTGGAATTTTTGGAGGCCGGTGCTGGGAAAAAGGGAACAAAAGGTGCTTTTGAGGATAGAGTGGCCAGGAAAGCCCGCAGCCCCAAAGTCTGGGTGGCAATGCAAGTAGTTCCCAGAGACCTTGAAAGAAAGCAAGAGTTGTTCTGGCTGCCAGCTTGGTTGTGGGAGCCAGGCCAGGACGTTTGGAATTTTTGGAGGCTGGTGCTGGGAAAAGGTGAAAAAAAGGTGCTTTTGAGGATAGAGTGGCCAGGAAAGCCCGCAGCCCCAAAGTCTGGGTGGCAATGCAAGTAGTTCCCAGAGACCTTGAAAGAAAGCAAGAGTTGGTCTGGCTGCCACCTTGGTTGTAGGACACAGCTCCGGACGTTCGGCATATTGGAGGCCGGTGCTGAGAAAAAGTGAACAAAAGGTGCTTTTGAGGATAGAGTGGCCAGGAAAGCCCGCAGCCCCAAAGTCTGGGTGGCAATGCAAGTAGTTCCCAGAGACCTTGAAAGAAAGAAGAGTTGTTCTCGCTGCCACCTTAGTTGGGGGAGCCAGGCCAGGACGTTTGGAATTTTTGGAGGCCAGTGCTGGGAAAAAGTGAACAAAAGGTGCTTTTGAGGATAGAGTGGCCAGGAAAGCCCGCAGCCCCAAAGTCTGGGTGGCAATGCAAGTAGTTCCCAGAGACCTTGAAAGAAAGCAAGACTTGGTCTGGCTGACGACTTGGTTGGGGGAGCCAGGCCAGGATGTTTGGAATTTTTGGAGGCCGGTGCTGGGAAAAAGTGAACAAAAGGTGCTTTTGAGGATAGAGTGGCCAGGAAAGCCTGCAGCCCCAAAGTCTGGGTGGCAATGCAAGTAGTTCCCAGAGACCTTGAAAGAAAGCAAGACTTGGTCTGGCTGACGCCTTGGTTGGGGGAGCCAGGCCAGGATGTTTGGAATTTTTGGAGGCCGGTGCTGGGAAAAAGTGAACAAAAGGTGCTTTTGAGGATAGAGTGGCCAGGAAAGCCCGCAGCCCCAAAGTCTGGGTGGCAATGCAAGTAGTTCCCAGAGACCTTGAAAGAAAGCAAGAGTTGTTCTGGCTGCCACCTTGGGTGTGGGACTCAGCTCCGGACGTTTGGAATTTTTATGGGCCGGTGCTGGGAAAATGGTTAACAAAAAAGGTGCTTTTGAGGATAGAGTGGCCAGGAAAGCCCGCAGCCCCAAAGTCTGGGTGGCAATGCAAGTAGTTCCCAGAGACCTTGAAAGAAAGCAAAACTTGGTCTGGCTGACGCCTTGGTTGTGGGAGCCAGGCCAGGACGTTTGGAATTTTTGGAGGCCGGTGCTGGGAAAAAGGGAACAAAAGGTGCTTTTGAGGATAGAGTGGCCAGGAAAGCCCGCAGCCCCAAAGTCTGGGTGGCAATGCAAGTAGTTCCCAGAGACCTTGAAAGAAAGCAAGAGTTGTTCTGGCTGCCAGCTTGGTTGTGGGAGCCAGGCCAGGACGTTTGGAATTTTTGGAGGCTGGTGCTGGGAAAAGGTGAAAAAAAGGTGCTTTTGAGGATAGAGTGGCCAGGAAAGCCCGCAGCCCCAAAGTCTGGGTGGCAATGCAAGTAGTTCCCAGAAGCGTTCATAAAAAGCAAGAGTTGTTCTGGCTGCCACCTTGGTTGTGGGAGCCAGGCCAGGACGTTTGGAATTTTTGGAGGCCAGTGCTGGGAAAAGGTGAAAAAAAGGTGCTTTTGAGGATAGAGTGGCCAGGAAAGCCCGCAGCCCCAAAGTCTGGGTGGCAATGCAAGTAGTTCCCAGAGACCTTGAAAGAAAGCAAGAGTTGTTCTCGCTGCCACCATGGCTGTGGGAGTCAGCTCCGGACGTTTGGAATATTTATGGGCCGGTGCTGGGGAAAAGGTTAAGAAAAAAGGTGCTTTTGAGGATAGAGTGGCCAGGAAAGCCTGCAGCCCCAAAGTCTGGGTGGCAATGCAAGTAGTTCCCAGAGACCTTGAAAGAATGCAAGACTTGGTCTGGCTGACGACTTGGTTGGGGGAGCCAGGCCAGGACGTTTGGAATTTTTGGAGGCCGGTGCTGGGAAAAAGTGAACAAAAGGTGCTTTTGAGGATAGAGTGGCCAGGAAAGCCTGCAGCCCCAAAGTCTGGGTGGCAATGCAAGTAGTTCCGAGAGACCTTGAAAGAAAGCAAGAGTTGTTCTGGCTGCCAGCTTGGGTGTGGGACTCAGCTCCGGACGTTTGGCATATTGGAGGCTGGTGCTGGGAAAAAGTGAAAAAAAGGTGTTTTTGAGGATAGAGTGGCCAGGAAAGCCCGCAGCCCCAAAGTCTGGGTGGCAATGCAAGTAGTTCCCAGAGACCTTGAAAGAAAGTAAGACTTGGTCTGGCTGACGCCTTGGTTGGGGGAGCCAGGCCAGGATGTTTGGAATTTTTGGCGGCCGGTGCTGGGAAAAAGTGAACAAAAGGTGCTTTTGAGGATAGAGTGGCCAGGAAAGCCCGCAGCCCCAAAGTCTGGGTGGCAATGCAAGTAGTTCCCAGAGACCTTGAAAGAAAGCAAGAGTTGTTCTGGCTGCCACCTTGGGTGTGGGACTCAGCTCCGGACGTTTGGAATTTTTATGGGCCGGTGCTGGGAAAATGGTTAAGAAAAAAGGTGCTTTTGAGGATAGAGTGGCCAGGAAAGCCCGCAGCCCCAAAGTCTGGGTGGCAATGCAAGTAGTTCCCAGAGACCTTGAAAGAAAGCAAGAGTTGTTCTGGCTGCCACCTTGGTTGTGGGAGCCAGGCCAGGACGTTTGGAATTTTTGGAGGCTGGTGCTGGGAAAAGGTGAAAAAAAGGTGCTTTTGAGGATAGAGTGGCCAGGAAAGCCCGCAGCCCCAAAGTCTGGGTGGCAATGCAAGTAGTTCCCAGAAGCGTTCATAAAAAGCAAGAGTTGTTCTGGCTGCCACCTTGGTTGTGGGAGCCAGGCCAGGACGTTTGGAATTTTTGGAGGCCAGTGCTGGGAAAAGGTGAAAAAAAGGTGCTTTTGAGGATAGAGTGGCCAGGAAAGCCCGCAGCCCCAAAGTCTGGGTGGCAATGCAAGTAGTTCCCAGAGACCTTGAAAGAAAGCAAGAGTTGTTCTCGCTGCCACCATGGCTGTGGGAGTCAGCTCCCGACGTTTGGAATATTTATGGGCCGGTGCTGGGGAAAAGGTTAAGAAAAAAGGTGCTTTTGAGGATAGAGTGGCCAGGAAAGCCCGCAGCCCCAAAGTCTGGGTGGCAATGCAAGTAGTTCCCAGAGACCTTGAAAGAAAGCAAGAGTTGGTCTGGCTGCCACCTTGGTTGTGGGAGCCAGGCCAGGACGTTTGGAATTTTTGGAGGCCAGTGCTGGGAAAAGGTGAAAAAAAGGTGCTTTTGAGGATAGAGTGGCCAGGAAAGCCCGCAGCCCCAAAGTCTGGGTGGCAATGCAAGTAGTTCCCAGAGACCTTGAAAGAAAACAAGAGTTGTTCTGGCTGCCACCATGGGTGTGGGAGTCAGCTCCGGACTTTTGGAATTTTTATGGGCCGGTGCTGGGGAAAAGGTTAAGAAAAAAGGTGCTTTTGAGGATAGAGTGGCCAGGAAAGCCCGCAGCCCCAAAGTCTGGGTGGCAATGCAAGTAGTTCCCAGAGACCTTGAAAAAAAGCAAGTCTTGGTCTGGCTGCCACCTTGGTTGTGGGAGCCAGGCCAGGACGTTTGGAATTTTGAAGTCCGGTGCTGGGACAAAGTGAACAAAAGGTGCTTTTGAGGATAGAGTGGCCAGGAAAGCCCGCAGTCCCAAAGTCTGGGTGGCAATGCAAGTAGTTCCCAGAGACCTTGAAAGAAAGCAAGAGTTGTTCTCGCTGCCACCATGGGTGTGGGACTCAGCTCCGGACGTTTGGGATTTTTATGGGCCGGTGCTGGGGAAAAGGTTAAGAAAAAAGGTGCTTTTGAGGATAGAGTGGCCAGGAAAGCCCGCAGCCCCAAAGTCTGGGTGGCAATGCAAGCAGTTCCCAGAGACCTTGAAAGAAAGCAAGACTTGGTCTGGCTGACGCCTTGGTTGTGGGAGCCAGGCCAGGATGTTTGGAATTTTTGGAGGCCGGTGCTGGGAAAAAGGGAACAAAAGGTGCTTTTGAGGATAGAGTGGCCAGGAAAGCCCACAGCCCCAAAGTCTGGGTGGCAATGCAAGTAGTTCCCAGAGACCTTGAAAGAAAGCAAGAGTTGTTCTGGCTGCCAGCTTGGTTGTGGGAGCCAGGCCAGGACGTTTGGAATTTTTGGAGGCTGGTGCTGGGAAAAGGTGAAAAAAAGGTGCTTTTGAGGATAGAGTGGCCAGGAAAGCCCGCAGCCCCAAAGTCTGGGTGGCAATGCAAGTAGTTCCCAGAGACCTTGAAAGAAAGCAAGAGTTGGTCTGGCTGCCACCTTGGTTGTAGGACACAGCTCCGGACGTTCGGCATATTGGAGGCCGGTGCTGAGAAAAAGTGAACAAAAGGTGCTTTTGAGGATAGAGTGGCCAGGAAAGCCCGCAGCCCCAAAGTCTGGGTGGCAATGCAAGTAGTTCCCAGAGACCTTGAAAGAAAGTAAGACTTGGTCTGGCTGACGCCTTGGTTGGGGGAGCCAGGCCAGGATGTTTGGAATTTTTGGCGGCCGGTGCTGGGAAAAAGTGAACAAAAGGTGCTTTTGAGGATAGAGTGGCCAGGAAAGCCCGCAGCCCCAAAGTCTGGGTGGCAATGCAAGTAGTTCCCAGAGACCTTGAAAGAAAGCAAGAGTTGTTCTGGCTGCCACCTTGGGTGTGGGACTCAGCTCCGGACGTTTGGAATTTTTATGGGCCGGTGCTGGGAAAATGGTTAAGAAAAAAGGTGCTTTTGAGGATAGAGTGGCCAGGAAAGCCCGCAGCCCCAAAGTCTGGGTGGCAATGCAAGTAGTTCCCAGAGACCTTGAAAGAAAGCAAGAGTTGTTCTGGCTGCCACCTTGGTTGTGGGAGCCAGGCCAGGACGTTTGGAATTTTTGGAGGCTGGTGCTGGGAAAAGGTGAACAAAAGGTGCTTTTGAGGATAGAGTGGCCAGGAAAGCCCGCAGCCCCAAAGTCTGGGTGGCAATGCAAGTAGTTCCCAGAAGCGTTCATAAAAAGCAAGAGTTGTTCTGGCTGCCACCTTGGTTGTGGGAGCCAGGCCAGGACGTTTGGAATTTTTGGAGGCCAGTGCTGGGAAAAGGTGAAAAAAAGGTGCTTTTGAGGATAGAGTGGCCAGGAAAGCCCGCAGCCCCAAAGTCTGGGTGGCAATGCAAGTAGTTCCCAGAGACCTTGAAAGAAAGCAAGAGTTGTTCTCGCTGCCACCATGGCTGTGGGAGTCAGCTCCCGACGTTTGGAATATTTATGGGCCGGTGCTGGGGAAAAGGTTAAGAAAAAAGGTGCTTTTGAGGATAGAGTGGCCAGGAAAGCCCGCAGCCCCAAAGTCTGGGTGGCAATGCAAGTAGTTCCCAGAGACCTTGAAAGAAAGCAAGAGTTGGTCTGGCTGCCACCTTGGTTGTGGGAGCCAGGCCAGGACGTTTGGAATTTTTGGAGGCCAGTGCTGGGAAAAGGTGAAAAAAAGGTGCTTTTGAGGATAGAGTGGCCAGGAAAGCCCGCAGCCCCAAAGTCTGGGTGGCAATGCAAGTAGTTCCCAGAGACCTTGAAAGAAAACAAGAGTTGTTCTGGCTGCCACCATGGGTGTGGGAGTCAGCTCCGGACTTTTGGAATTTTTATGGGCCGGTGCTGGGGAAAAGGTTAAGAAAAAAGGTGCTTTTGAGGATAGAGTGGCAAGGAAAGCCCGCAGCACCAAAGTCTGGGTGGCAATGCAAGTAGTTCCCAGAGACCTTGAAAAAAAGCAAGTCTTGGTCTGGCTGCCACCTTGGTTGTGGGAGCCAGGCCAGGACGTTTGGAATTTTGAAGTCCGGTGCTGGGACAAAGTGAACAAAAGGTGCTTTTGAGGATAGAGTGGCCAGGAAAGCCCGCAGTCCCAAAGTCTGGGTGGCAATGCAAGTAGTTCCCAGAGACCTTGAAAGAAAGCAAGAGTTGTTCTCGCTGCCACCATGGGTGTGGGACTCAGCTCCGGACGTTTGGGATTTTTATGGGCCGGTGCTGGGGAAAAGGTTAAGAAAAAAGGTGCTTTTGAGGATAGAGTGGCCAGGAAAGCCCGCAGCCCCAAAGTCTGGGTGGCAATGCAAGCAGTTCCCAGAGACCTTGAAAGAAAGCAAGACTTGGTCTGGCTGACGCCTTGGTTGTGGGAGCCAGGCCAGGATGTTTGGAATTTTTGGAGGCCGGTGCTGGGAAAAAGGGAACAAAAGGTGCTTTTGAGGATAGAGTGGCCAGGAAAGCCCACAGCCCCAAAGTCTGGGTGGCAATGCAAGTAGTTCCCAGAGACCTTGAAAGAAAGCAAGAGTTGTTCTGGCTGCCAGCTTGGTTGTGGGAGCCAGGCCAGGACGTTTGGAATTTTTGGAGGCTGGTGCTGGGAAAAGGTGAAAAAAAGGTGCTTTTGAGGATAGAGTGGCCAGGAAAGCCCGCAGCCCCAAAGTCTGGGTGGCAATGCAAGTAGTTCCCAGAGACCTTGAAAGAAAGCAAGAGTTGGTCTGGCTGCCACCTTGGTTGTAGGACACAGCTCCGGACGTTCGGCATATTGGAGGCCGGTGCTGAGAAAAAGTGAACAAAAGGTGCTTTTGAGGATAGAGTGGCCAGGAAAGCCCGCAGCCCCAAAGTCTGGGTGGCAATGCAAGTAGTTCCCAGAGACCTTGAAAGAAAGAAGAGTTGTTCTCGCTGCCACCTTAGTTGGGGGAGCCAGGCCAGGACGTTTGGAATTTTTGGAGGCCAGTGCTGGGAAAAAGTGAACAAAAGGTGCTTTTGAGGATAGAGTGGCCAGGAAAGCCCGCAGCCCCAAAGTCTGGGTGGCAATGCAAGTAGTTCCCAGAGACCTTGAAAGAATGCAAGACTTGGTCTGGCTGACGACTTGGTTGGGGGAGCCAGGCCAGGATGTTTGGAATTTTTGGAGGCCGGTGCTGGGAAAAAGTGAACAAAAGGTGCTTTTGAGGATAGAGTGGCCAGGAAAGCCTGCAGCCCCAAAGTCTGGGTGGCAATGCAAGTAGTTCCCAGAGACCTTGAAAGAAAGCAAGACTTGGTCTGGCTGACGCCTTGGTTGGGGGAGCCAGGCCAGGATGTTTGGAATTTTTGGAGGCCGGTGCTGGGAAAAAGTGAACAAAAGGTGCTTTTGAGGATAGAGTGGCCAGGAAAGCCCGCAGCCCCAAAGTCTGGGTGGCAATGCAAGTAGTTCCCAGAGACCTTGAAAGAAAGCAAGAGTTGTTCTGGCTGCCACCTTGGGTGTGGGACTCAGCTCCGGACGTTTGGAATTTTTATGGGCCGGTGCTGGGAAAATGGTTAAGAAAAAAGGTGCTTTTGAGGATAGAGTGGCCAGGAAAGCCCGCAGCCCCAAAGTCTGGGTGGCAATGCAAGTAGTTCCCAGAGACCTTGAAAGAAAGCAAAACTTGGTCTGGCTGACGCCTTGGTTGTGGGAGCCAGGCCAGGACGTTTGGAATTTTTGGAGGCCGGTGCTGGGAAAAAGTGAACAAAAGGTGCTTTTGAGGATAGAGTGGCCAGGAAAGCCCGCAGCCCCAAAGTCTGGGTGGCAATGCAAATAGTTCCCAGAGACCTTGAAAGAAAGCAAGAGTTGTTCTGGCTGCCAGCTTGGTTGTGGGAGCCAGGCCAGGACGTTTGGAATTTTTGGAGGCTGGTGCTGGGAAAAGGTGAAAAAAAGGTGCTTTTGAGGATAGAGTGGCCAGGAAAGCCCGCAGCCCCAAAGTCTGGGTGGCAATGCAAGTAGTTCCCAGAAGCGTTCATAAAAAGCAAGAGTTGTTCTGGCTGCCACCTTGGTTGTGGGAGCCAGGCCAGGACGTTTGGAATTTTTGGAGGCCAGTGCTGGGAAAAGGTGAAAAAAAGGTGCTTTTGAGGATAGAGTGGCCAGGAAAGCCCGCAGCCCCAAAGTCTGGGTGGCAATGCAAGTAGTTCCCAGAGACCTTGAAAGAAAGCAAGAGTTGTTCTCGCTGCCACCATGGCTGTGGGAGTCAGCTCCGGACGTTTGGAATATTTATGGGCCGGTGCTGGGGAAAAGGTTAAGAAAAAAGGTGCTTTTGAGGATAGAGTGGCCAGGAAAGCCTGCAGCCCCAAAGTCTGGGTGGCAATGCAAGTAGTTCCCAGAGACCTTGAAAGAATGCAAGACTTGGTCTGGCTGACGACTTGGTTGGGGGAGCCAGGCCAGGACGTTTGGAATTTTTGGAGGCCGGTGCTGGGAAAAAGTGAACAAAAGGTGCTTTTGAGGATAGAGTGGCCAGGAAAGCCTGCAGCCCCAAAGTCTGGGTGGCAATGCAAGTAGTTCCGAGAGACCTTGAAAGAAAGCAAGAGTTGTTCTGGCTGCCAGCTTGGGTGTGGGACTCAGCTCCGGACGTTTGGCATATTGGAGGCTGGTGCTGGGAAAAAGTGAAAAAAAGGTGTTTTTGAGGATAGAGTGGCCAGGAAAGCCCGCAGCCCCAAAGTCTGGGTGGCAATGCAAGTAGTTCCCAGAGACCTTGAAAGAAAGTAAGACTTGGTCTGGCTGACGCCTTGGTTGGGGGAGCCAGGCCAGGATGTTTGGAATTTTTGGCGGCCGGTGCTGGGAAAAAGTGAACAAAAGGTGCTTTTGAGGATAGAGTGGCCAGGAAAGCCCGCAGCCCCAAAGTCTGGGTGGCAATGCAAGTAGTTCCCAGAGACCTTGAAAGAAAGCAAGAGTTGTTCTGGCTGCCACCTTGGGTGTGGGACTCAGCTCCGGACGTTTGGAATTTTTATGGGCCGGTGCTGGGAAAATGGTTAAGAAAAAAGGTGCTTTTGAGGATAGAGTGGCCAGGAAAGCCCGCAGCCCCAAAGTCTGGGTGGCAATGCAAGTAGTTCCCAGAGACCTTGAAAGAAAGCAAGAGTTGTTCTGGCTGCCAGCTTGGTTGTGGGAGCCAGGCCAGGACGTTTGGAATTTTTGGAGGCTGGTGCTGGGAAAAGGTGAAAAAAAGGTGCTTTTGAGGATAGAGTGGCCAGGAAAGCCCGCAGCCCCAAAGTCTGGGTGGCAATGCAAGTAGTTCCCAGAAGCGTTCATAAAAAGCAAGAGTTGTTCTGGCTGCCACCTTGGTTGTGGGAGCCAGGCCAGGACGTTTGGAATTTTTGGAGGCCAGTGCTGGGAAAAGGTGAAAAAAAGGTGCTTTTGAGGATAGAGTGGCCAGGAAAGCCCGCAGCCCCAAAGTCTGGGTGGCAATGCAAGTAGTTCCCAGAGACCTTGAAAGAAAGCAAGAGTTGTTCTCGCTGCCACCATGGCTGTGGGAGTCAGCTCCCGACGTTTGGAATATTTATGGGCCGGTGCTGGGGAAAAGGTTAAGAAAAAAGGTGCTTTTGAGGATAGAGTGGCCAGGAAAGCCCGCAGCCCCAAAGTCTGGGTGGCAATGCAAGTAGTTCCCAGAGACCTTGAAAGAAAGCAAGAGTTGGTCTGGCTGCCACCTTGGTTGTGGGAGCCAGGCCAGGACGTTTGGAATTTTTGGAGGCCAGTGCTGGGAAAAAGTGAACAAAAGGTTTTTTTGAGGATAGAGTGGCCAGGAAAGCCCGCAGCCCCAAAGTCTGGGTGGCAATGCAAGTAGTTCCCAGAGACCTTGAAAGAAAGCAAGAATTGTTCTCGCTGCCACCATGGGTGTGGGAGTCAGCTCCGGACTTTTGGAATTTTTATGGGCCGGTGCTGGGGAAAAGGTTAAGAAAAAAGGTGCTTTTGAGGATAGAGTGGCCAGGAAAGCCCGCAGCCCCAAAGTCTGGGTGGCAATGCAAGTAGTTCCCAGAGACCTTGAAAGAAAGCAAGAGTTGTTCTGGCTGCCAGCTTGGTTGTGGGAGCCAGGCCAGGACGTTTGGAATTTTTGGAGGCCGGTGCTGGGAAAAGGTGAAAAAAAGGTGCTTTTGAGGATAGAGTGGCCAGGAAAGCCCGCAGCCCCAAAGTCTGGGTGGCAATGCAAGTAGTTCCCAGAAGCGTTCATAAAAAGCAAGAGTTGTTCTGGCTGCCACCTTGGTTGTGGGAGCCAGGCCAGGACGTTTGGAATTTTTGGAGGCCAGTGCTGGGAAAAGGTGAAAAAAAGGTGCTTTTGAGGATAGAGTGGCCAGGAAAGCCCGCAGCCCCAAAGTCTGGGTGGCAATGCAAGTAGTTCCCAGAAGCGTTCATAAAAAGCAAGAGTTGTTCTGGCTGCCACCTTGGTTGTGGGAGCCAGGCCAGGACGTTTGGAATTTTTGGAGGCCAGTGCTGGGAAAAGGTGAAAAAAAGGTGCTTTTGAGGATAGAGTGGCCAGGAAAGCCCGCAGCCCCAAAGTCTGGGTGGCAATGCAAGTAGTTCCCAGAGACCTTGAAAGAAAACAAGAGTTGTTCTCGCTGCCACCATGGGTGTGGGAGTCAGCTCCGGACGTTTGGAATATTTATGGGCCGGTGCTAAGGAAAAGGTTAAGAAAAAAGGTGCTTTTGAGGATAGAGTGGCCAGGAAAGCCCGCAGCCCCAAAGTCTGGGTGGCAATGCAAGTAGTTCCCAGAGACCTTGAAAGAAAGCAAGACTTGGTCTGGCTGACGACTTGTTGGGGGAGCCAGGCCAGGATGTTTGGAATTTTTGGAGGCCGGTGCTGGGAAAAAGGGAACAAAAGGTGCTTTTGAGGATGGAGTGCCCAGGAAAGCCCGCAGCCCCAAAGTCTGGGTGGCAATGCAAGTAGTTCCCAGAGACCTTGAAAGAAAGCAAGAGTTGTTCTGGCTGCCAGCTTGGGTGTGGGACTCAGCTCCGGACGTTTGGCATATTGGAGGCTGGTGCTCGGAAAAAGTGAACAAAAGGTGCTTTTGAGGATAGAGTGGCCAGGAAAGCCTGCACCCCAAAGTCTGGGTGGCAATGCAAGTAGTTCCCAGAGACCTTGAAAGAAAGCAAGACTTGGTTTGCCTGACGCCTTTGTTGGGGGAGCCAGGCCAGGACGTTTGGAATTTTTGGAGGCCGGTGCTGGGAAAAAGTGAACAAAAGGTGCTTTTGAGGATAGAGTGGCCAGGAAAGCCCACAGCCCCAAAGTCTGGGTGGCAATGCAAGTAGTTCCGAGAGACCTTGAAAGAAAGCAAGAGTTGCTCTGGCTGCCAGCTTGGTTGTGGGAGCCAGGCCAGGACGTTTGGAATTTTTGGAGGCCAGTGCTGGGAAAAGGTGAAAAAAAGGTGCTTTTGAGGATAGAGTGGCCAGGAAAGCCCGCAGCCCCAAAGTCTGGGTGGCAATGCAAGTAGTTCCCAGAGACCTTGAAAGAAAGCAAGAGTTGTTCTCGCTGCCACCATGGGTGTGGGACTCAGCTCCGGACTATTGGAATTTTTATGGGCCGGTGCTGGGAAAAAGGTTAAGAAAAAAGGTGCTTTTGAGGATAGAGTGGCCAGGAAAGCCCGCAGCCCCAAAGTCTGGGTGGCAATGCAAGTAGTTCCCAGAGACCTTGAAAGAAAGCAAGAGTTGTTCTGGCTGCCAGCTTGGTTGTGGGAGCCAGGCCAGGACGTTTGGAATTTTGAAGTCCGGTGCTGGGAAAAAGTGAACAAAAGGTGCTTTTGAGGATAGAGTGGCCAGGAAAGCCCGCAGCCCCAAAGTCTGGGTGGCAATGCAAGTAGTTCCCAGAGACCTTGAAAGAAAGCAAGAATTGTTCTCGCTGCCACCATGGGTGTGGGACTCAGCTCCGGACTTTTGGAATTTTTATGGGCCGATGCTGGGGAAAAGGTTAAGAAAAAAGGTGCTTTTGAGAATAGAGTGGCCAGGAAAGCCCGCAGCCCCAAAGTCTGGGTGGCAATGCAAGTAGTTCCCAGAGACCTTGAAAGAAAGCAAGACTTGGTCTGGCTGACGCCTTGGTTGGGGGAGCCAGGCCAGGACGTTTGGAATTTTTGGAGGCCGGTGCTGGGAAAAAGTGAACAAAAGGTGCTTTTGAGGATAGAGTGGCCAGGAAAGCCCACAGCCCCAAAGTCTGGGTGGCAATGCAAGTAGTTCCCAGAGAATGAAGGAAAGAAACCGTTGTTCTGGCTGCCAGCTTGGGTGTGGGGGTCAGCTCCTGACGTTTGGAATTTTTATGGGCCGGTGCTGGAAAAATGTTAAGAAAAAAGGTGCTTTTGAGGATAGAGTGGCCAGGAAAGCCCGCACCCCAAAGTCTGGGTGGCAATGCAAGTAGTTCCCAGAGACCTTGAAAGAAAGCAAGAGTTGTTCTGGCTGCCAGCTTGGGTGTGGGACTCAGCTCCGGACGTTTGGCATATTGGAGGCTGGTGCTGGGACAAAGTGAACAAAAGGTGCTTTTGAGGATAGAGTGGCCAGGAAAGCCCGCAGCCCCAAAGTCTGGGTGGCAATGCAAGTAGTTCCCAGAGACCTTGAAAGAAAGCAAGAGTTGTTCTGGCTGCCAGCTTGGGTGTGGGAGCCAGGCCAGGACATTTGGAACTTTTGGAGGCTGGTGCTGGGAAAAAGTGAACAAAAGGTGCTTTTGAGGACAGAGTGGCCAGGAAAGCCCGCAGCCCCAAAGTCTGGGTGGCAATGCAAGTAGTTCCCAGAGGCATTCATAAAAAGCAAGAGTTGTTCTGGCTGCCAGCTTGGTTGTGGGAGCCAGGCCAGGACGTTTGGAATTTTGAAGTCCGGTGCTGGGAAAAAGTGAACAAAAGGTGCTTTTGAGGATAGAGTGGCCAGGAAAGCCCGCAGCCCCAAAGTCTGGGTGGCAATGCAAGTAGTTCCCAGAGACCTTGAAAGAAAGGAAGAGTTGTTCTCGCTGCCACCATGGGTGTGGGAGTCAGCTCTGGACTTTTGGAATTTTTATGGGCCGGTGCTGGGGAAAAGGTTAAGAAAAAAGGTGCTTTTGAGGATAGAGTGGCCAGGAAAGCCCGCAGCCCCAAAGTCTGGGTGGCAATGCAAGTAGTTCCCAGAGACCTTGAAAGAAAGCAAGACTTGGTCTGGCTGACGCCTTGGTTGGGGGAGCCAGGCCAGGACGTTTGGAATTTTTGGAGGCCGGTGCTGGGAAAAAGTGAACAAAAGGTGCTTTTGAGGATAGAGTGGCCAGGAAAGCCCACAGCCCCAAAGTCTGGGTGGCAATGCAAGTAGTTCCCAGAGAATGAAGGAAAGAAACCGTTGTTCTGGCTGCCAGCTTGGGTGTGGGGGTCAGCTCCTGGCGTTTGGAATTTTTATGGGCCGGTGCTGGAAAAATGTTAAGAAAAAAGGTGCTTTTGAGGATAGAGTGGCCAGGAAAGCCCACACCCCAAAGTCTGGGTGGCAATGCAAGTAGTTCCCAGAGACCTTGAAAGAAAGCAAGAGTTGTTCTGGCTGCCAGCTTGGGTGTGGGACTCAGCTCCGGACGTTTGGCATATTGGAGGCTGGTGCTGGGACAAAGTGAACAAAAGGTGCTTTTGAGGATAGAGTGGCCAGGAAAGCCCGCAGCCCCAAAGTCTGGGTGGCAATGCAAGTAGTTCCCAGAGACCTTGAAAGAAAGCAAGATTTGTTCTGGCTGCCACCATGGGTGTGGGAGCCAGGCCAGGACGTTTGGAACTTTTGGAGGCTGGTGCTGGGAAAAAGTGAACAAAAGGTGCTTTTGAGGACAGAGTGGCCAGGAAAGCCCGCAGCCCCAAAGTCTGGGTGGCAATGCAAGTAGTTCCCAGAGAATGAAGGAAAGAAACCGTTGTTCTGGCTGCCAGCTTGGGTGTGGGAGCCAGGCCAGGACGTTTGGAATTTTTGGAGGCCTGTGCTGGGAAAAAGTGAACAAAAGGTGCTTTTGAGGATAGAGTGGCCAGGAAAGCCCACAGCCCCAAAGTCTGGGTGGCAATGCAAGTAGTTCCGAGAGACCTTGAAAGAAAGCAAGAGTTGCTCTGGCTGCCAGCTTGGTTGTGGGAGCCAGGCCAGGACGTTTGGAATTTTTGGAGGCCAGTGCTGGGAAAAGGTGAAAAAAAGGTGCTTTTGAGGATAGAGTGGCCAGGAAAGCCCGCAGCCCCAAAGTCTGGGTGGCAATGCAAGTAGTTCCCAGAGACCTTGAAAGAAAGCAAGAGTTGTTCTCGCTGCCACCATGGGTGTGGGACTCAGCTCCGGACTATTGGAATTTTTATGGGCCGGTGCTGGGAAAAAGGTTAAGAAAAAAGGTGCTTTTGAGGATAGAGTGGCCAGGAAAGCCCGCAGCCCCAAAGTCTGGGTGGCAATGCAAGTAGTTCCCAGAGACCTTGAAAGAAAGCAAGAGTTGTTCTGGCTGCCAGCTTGGTTGTGGGAGCCAGGCCAGGACGTTTGGAATTTTGAAGTCCGGTGCTGGGAAAAAGTGAACAAAAGGTGCTTTTGAGGATAGAGTGGCCAGGAAAGCCCGCAGCCCCAAAGTCTGGGTGGCAATGCAAGTAGTTCCCAGAGACCTTGAAAGAAAGCAAGAATTGTTCTCGCTGCCACCATGGGTGTGGGACTCAGCTCCGGACTTTTGGAATTTTTATGGGCCGATGCTGGGGAAAAGGTTAAGAAAAAAGGTGCTTTTGAGAATAGAGTGGCCAGGAAAGCCCGCAGCCCCAAAGTCTGGGTGGCAATGCAAGTAGTTCCCAGAGACCTTGAAAGAAAGCAAGACTTGGTCTGGCTGACGCCTTGGTTGGGGGAGCCAGGCCAGGACGTTTGGAATTTTTGGAGGCCGGTGCTGGGAAAAAGTGAACAAAAGGTGCTTTTGAGGATAGAGTGGCCAGGAAAGCCCACAGCCCCAAAGTCTGGGTGGCAATGCAAGTAGTTCCCAGAGAATGAAGGAAAGAAACCGTTGTTCTGGCTGCCAGCTTGGGTGTGGGGGTCAGCTCCTGACGTTTGGAATTTTTATGGGCCGGTGCTGGAAAAATGTTAAGAAAAAAGGTGCTTTTGAGGATAGAGTGGCCAGGAAAGCCCGCACCCCAAAGTCTGGGTGGCAATGCAAGTAGTTCCCAGAGACCTTGAAAGAAAGCAAGAGTTGTTCTGGCTGCCAGCTTGGGTGTGGGACTCAGCTCCGGACGTTTGGCATATTGGAGGCTGGTGCTGGGACAAAGTGAACAAAAGGTGCTTTTGAGGATAGAGTGGCCAGGAAAGCCCGCAGCCCCAAAGTCTGGGTGGCAATGCAAGTAGTTCCCAGAGACCTTGAAAGAAAGCAAGAGTTGTTCTGGCTGCCAGCTTGGGTGTGGGAGCCAGGCCAGGACATTTGGAACTTTTGGAGGCTGGTGCTGGGAAAAAGTGAACAAAAGGTGCTTTTGAGGACAGAGTGGCCAGGAAAGCCCGCAGCCCCAAAGTCTGGGTGGCAATGCAAGTAGTTCCCAGAGGCATTCATAAAAAGCAAGAGTTGTTCTGGCTGCCAGCTTGGTTGTGGGAGCCAGGCCAGGACGTTTGGAATTTTGAAGTCCGGTGCTGGGAAAAAGTGAACAAAAGGTGCTTTTGAGGATAGAGTGGCCAGGAAAGCCCGCAGCCCCAAAGTCTGGGTGGCAATGCAAGTAGTTCCCAGAGACCTTGAAAGAAAGGAAGAGTTGTTCTCGCTGCCACCATGGGTGTGGGAGTCAGCTCTGGACTTTTGGAATTTTTATGGGCCGGTGCTGGGGAAAAGGTTAAGAAAAAAGGTGCTTTTGAGGATAGAGTGGCCAGGAAAGCCCGCAGCCCCAAAGTCTGGGTGGCAATGCAAGTAGTTCCCAGAGACCTTGAAAGAAAGCAAGACTTGGTCTGGCTGACGCCTTGGTTGGGGGAGCCAGGCCAGGACGTTTGGAATTTTTGGAGGCCGGTGCTGGGAAAAAGTGAACAAAAGGTGCTTTTGAGGATAGAGTGGCCAGGAAAGCCCACAGCCCCAAAGTCTGGGTGGCAATGCAAGTAGTTCCCAGAGAATGAAGGAAAGAAACCGTTGTTCTGGCTGCCAGCTTGGGTGTGGGGGTCAGCTCCTGGCGTTTGGAATTTTTATGGGCCGGTGCTGGAAAAATGTTAAGAAAAAAGGTGCTTTTGAGGATAGAGTGGCCAGGAAAGCCCACACCCCAAAGTCTGGGTGGCAATGCAAGTAGTTCCCAGAGACCTTGAAAGAAAGCAAGAGTTGTTCTGGCTGCCAGCTTGGGTGTGGGACTCAGCTCCGGACGTTTGGCATATTGGAGGCTGGTGCTGGGACAAAGTGAACAAAAGGTGCTTTTGAGGATAGAGTGGCCAGGAAAGCCCGCAGCCCCAAAGTCTGGGTGGCAATGCAAGTAGTTCCCAGAGACCTTGAAAGAAAGCAAGATTTGTTCTGGCTGCCACCATGGGTGTGGGAGCCAGGCCAGGACGTTTGGAACTTTTGGAGGCTGGTGCTGGGAAAAAGTGAACAAAAGGTGCTTTTGAGGACAGAGTGGCCAGGAAAGCCCGCAGCCCCAAAGTCTGGGTGGCAATGCAAGTAGTTCCCAGAGAATGAAGGAAAGAAACCGTTGTTCTGGCTGCCAGCTTGGGTGTGGGAGCCAGGCCAGGACGTTTGGAATTTTTGGAGGCCTGTGCTGGGAAAAAGGGAACAAAAGGTGCTTTTGAGGATAGAGTGGCCAGGAAAGCCCGCAGCCCCAAAGTCTGGGTGGCAATGCAAGTAGTTCCCAGAAGCGTTCATAAAAAGCAAGAGTTGTTCTGGCTGACGACTTGGTTGGGGGAGCCAGGCCAGGATGTTTGGAATTTTTGGAGGCCGGTGCTGGGAAAAAGTGAACAAAAGGTGCTTTTGAGGATAGAGTGGCCAGGAAAGCCCGCAGCCCCAAAGTCTGGGTGGCAATGCAAGTAGTTCCCAGAGACCTTGAAAGAAAGCAAGAGTTGTTCTGGCTGCCACCATGGGTGTGGGACTCAGCTCCGGACGTTTGGAATTTTTATGGGCCGGTGTTGGGAAAATGGTTAAGAAAAAAGGTGCTTTTGAGGATAGAGTGGCCAGGAAAGCCCGCAGCCCCAAAGTCTGGGTGGCAATGCAAGTAGTTCCCAGAGACCTTGAAAGAAAGCAAGACTTGGTCTGGCTGACGCCTTGGTTGGGGGAGCCAGGCCAGGACGTTTGGAATTTTTGGAGGCCGGTGCTGGGAAAAAGCGAACAAAAGGTGCTTTTGAGGATAGAGTGGCCAGGAAAGCCCACAGCCCCAAAGTCTGGGTGGCAATGCAAGTAGTTCCCAGAGAATGAAGGAAAGAAACCGTTGTTCTGGCTGCCAGCTTGGGTGTGGGGGTCAGCTCCTGACGTTTGGAATTTTTATGGGCCGGTGCTGGAAAAAGGTTAAGAAAAAAGGTGCTTTTGAGGATAGAGCGGCCAGGAAAGCCCGCACCCCAAAGTCTGGGTGGCAATGCAAGTAGTTCCCAGAGACCTTGAAAGAAAGCAAGACTTGGTCTGGCTGACGCCTTTGTTGTGGGAGCCAGGCCAGGATGTTTGGAATTTTTGGAGGCCAGTGCTGGGAAAAAGGGAACAAAAGGTGCTTTTGAGGATAGAGTGGCCAGGAAAGCCCGCAGCCCCAAAGTCTGGGTGGCAATGCAAGTAGTTCCCAGAGAATGAAGGAAAGAAACCGTTGTTCTGGCTGCCAGCTTGGGTGTGGGAGCCAGGCCAGGACGTTTGGAATTTTTATGGGCCGGTGCTGGAAAAATGTTAAGAAAAAAGGTGCTTTTGAGGATAGAGTGGCCAGGAAAGCCCGCACCCCAAAGTCTGGGTGGCAATGCAAGTAGTTCCCAGAGAATGAAGGAAAGAAACCGTTGTTCTGGCTGCCAGCTTGGGTGTGGGAGCCAGGCCAGGACGTTTGGAATTTTTGGAGGCCTGTGCTGGGAAAAAGGGAACAAAAGGTGCTTTTGAGGATAGAGTGGCCAGGAAAGCCCGCAGCCCCAAAGTCTGGGTGGCAATGCAAGTAGTTCCCAGAAGCGTTCATAAAAAGCAAGAGTTGTTCTGGCTGACGACTTGGTTGGGGGAGCCAGGCCAGGATGTTTGGAATTTTTGGAGGCCGGTGCTGGGAAAAAGTGAACAAAAGGTGCTTTTGAGGATAGAGTGGCCAGGAAAGCCCGCAGCCCCAAAGTCTGGGTGGCAATGCAAGTAGTTCCCAGAGACCTTGAAAGAAAGCAAGAGTTGTTCTGGCTGCCACCATGGGTGTGGGACTCAGCTCCGGACGTTTGGAATTTTTATGGGCCGGTGTTGGGAAAATGGTTAAGAAAAAAGGTGCTTTTGAGGATAGAGTGGCCAGGAAAGCCCGCAGCCCCAAAGTCTGGGTGGCAATGCAAGTAGTTCCCAGAGACCTTGAAAGAAAGCAAGACTTGGTCTGGCTGACGCCTTGGTTGGGGGAGCCAGGCCAGGACGTTTGGAATTTTTGGAGGCCGGTGCTGGGAAAAAGCGAACAAAAGGTGCTTTTGAGGATAGAGTGGCCAGGAAAGCCCACAGCCCCAAAGTCTGGGTGGCAATGCAAGTAGTTCCCAGAGAATGAAGGAAAGAAACCGTTGTTCTGGCTGCCAGCTTGGGTGTGGGGGTCAGCTCCTGACGTTTGGAATTTTTATGGGCCGGTGCTGGAAAAAGGTTAAGAAAAAAGGTGCTTTTGAGGATAGAGTGGCCAGGAAAGCCCGCACCCCAAAGTCTGGGTGGCAATGCAAGTAGTTCCCAGAGACCTTGAAAGAAAGCAAGACTTGGTCTGGCTGACGCCTTTGTTGTGGGAGCCAGGCCAGGATGTTTGGAATTTTTGGAGGCCAGTGCTGGGAAAAAGGGAACAAAAGGTGCTTTTGAGGATAGAGTGGCCAGGAAAGCCCGCAGCCCCAAAGTCTGGGTGGCAATGCAAGTAGTTCCCAGAGAATGAAGGAAAGAAACCGTTGTTCTGGCTGCCAGCTTGGGTGTGGGAGCCAGGCCAGGACGTTTGGAATTTTTATGGGCCGGTGCTGGAAAAATGTTAAGAAAAAAGGTGCTTTTGAGGATAGAGTGGCCAGGAAAGCCCGCACCCCAAAGTCTGGGTGGCAATGCAAGTAGATCCCAGAGACCTTGAAAGAAAGCAAGACTTGGTCTGGCTGACGACTTGGTTGGGGGAGCCAGGCCAGGATGTTTGGAATTTTTGGAGTCCGGTGCTGGGAAAAAGTGAACAAAAGGTGCTTTTGAGGATAGAGTGGCCAGGAAAGCCCACAGCCCCAAAGTCTGGGTGGCAATGCAAGTAGTTCCCAGAGACCTTGAAAGAAAGCAAGAGTTGTTCTGGCTGCCACCATGGGTGTGGGACTCAGCTCTGGACGTTTGGAATTTTTATGGGCCGGTGCTGGAAAAATGTTAAGAAAAAAGGTGCTTTTGAGGATAGAGTGGCCAGGAAAGCCCACACCCCAAAGTCTGGGTGGCAATGCAAGTAGTTCCCAGAGACCTTGAAAGAAAGCAAGAGTTGTTCTGGCTGCCAGCTTGGGTGTGGGACTCAGCTCCGGACGTTTGGCATATTGGAGGCTGGTGCTGGGACAAAGTGAACAAAAGGTGCTTTTGAGGATAGAGTGGCCAGGAAAGCCCGCAGCCCCAAAGTCTGGGTGGCAATGCAAGTAGTTCCCAGAGAATGAAGGAAAGAAACCGTTGTTCTGGCTGCCAGCTTGGGTGTGGGAGCCAGGCCAGGACGTTTGGAATTTTTATGGGCCGGTGCTGGAAAAATGTTAAGAAAAAAGGTGCTTTTGAGGATAGAGTGGCCAGGAAAGCCCGCACCCCAAAGTCTGGGTGGCAATGCAAGTAGTTCCCAGAGAATGAAGGAAAGAAACCGTTGTTCTGGCTGCCAGCTTGGGTGTGGGAGCCAGGCCAGGACGTTTGGAATTTTTGGAGGCCTGTGCTGGGAAAAAGGGAACAAAAGGTGCTTTTGAGGATAGAGTGGCCAGGAAAGCCCGCAGCCCCAAAGTCTGGGTGGCAATGCAAGTAGTTCCCAGAAGCGTTCATAAAAAGCAAGAGTTGTTCTGGCTGACGACTTGGTTGGGGGAGCCAGGCCAGGATGTTTGGAATTTTTGGAGGCCGGTGCTGGGAAAAAGCGAACAAAAGGTGCTTTTGAGGATAGAGTGGCCAGGAAAGCCCACAGCCCCAAAGTCTGGGTGGCAATGCAAGTAGTTCCCAGAGAATGAAGGAAAGAAACCGTTGTTCTGGCTGCCAGCTTGGGTGTGGGGGTCAGCTCCTGACGTTTGGAATTTTTATGGGCCGGTGCTGGAAAAATGTTAAGAAAAAAGGTGCTTTTGAGGATAGAGTGGCCAGGAAAGCCCGCACCCCAAAGTCTGTGTGGCAATGCAAGTAGTTCCCAGAGACCTTGAAAGAAAGCAAGACTTGGTCTGGCTGACGCCTTTGTTGTGGGAGCCAGGCCAGGATGTTTGGAATTTTTGGAGGCCAGTGCTGGGAAAAAGGGAACAAAAGGTGCTTTTGAGGATAGAGTGGCCAGGAAAGCCCGCAGCCCCAAAGTCTGGGTGGCAATGCAAGTAGTTCCCAGAGAATGAAGGAAAGAAACCGTTGTTCTGGCTGCCAGCTTGGGTGTGGGAGCCAGGCCAGGACGTTTGGAATTTTTATGGGCCGGTGCTGGAAAAATGTTAAGAAAAAAGGTGCTTTTGAGGATAGAGTGGCCAGGAAAGCCCGCAGCCCCAAAGTCTGGGTGGCAATGCAAGTAGTTCCCAGAGACCTTGAAAGAAAGCAAGACTTGGTCTGGCTGACGACTTGGTTGGGGGAGCCAGGCCAGGATGTTTGGAATTTTTGGAGTCCGGTGCTGGGAAAAAGTGAACAAAAGGTGCTTTTGAGGATAGAGTGGCCAGGAAAGCCCACAGCCCCAAAGTCTGGGTGGCAATGCAAGTAGTTCCCAGAGACCTTGAAAGAAAGCAAGAGTTGTTCTGGCTGCCAGCTTGGGTGTGGGGGTCACCTCCTGACGTTTGGAATTTTTATGGGCCGGTGCTGGAAAAATGTTAAGAAAAAAGGTGCTTTTGAGGATAGAGTGGCCAGGAAAGCCCACACCCCAAAGTCTGGGTGGCAATGCAAGTAGTTCCCAGAGACCTTGAAAGAAAGCAAGAGTTGTTCTGGCTGCCAGCTTGGTTGTGGGAGCCAGGCCAGGACGTTTGGAATTTTTGGAGGCTGGTGCTGGGAAAAGGTGAAAAAAAGGTGCTTTTGAGGATAGAGTGGCCAGGAAAGCCCGCAGCCCCAAAGTCTGGGTGGCAATGCAAGTAGTTCCCAGAAGCGTTCATAAAAAGCAAGAGTTGTTCTGGCTGCCACCTTGGTTGTGGGAGCCAGGCCAGGACGTTTGGAATTTTTGGAGGCCAGTGCTGGGAAAAGGTGAAAAAAAGGTGCTTTTGAGGATAGAGTGGCCAGGAAAGCCCGCAGCCCCAAAGTCTGGGTGGCAATGCAAGTAGTTCCCAGAGACCTTGAAAGAAAGCAAGAGTTGTTCTCGCTGCCACCATGGCTGTGGGAGTCAGCTCCCGACGTTTGGAATATTTATGGGCCGGTGCTGGGGAAAAGGTTAAGACAAAAGGTGCTTTTGAGGATAGAGTGGCCAGGAAAGCCCGCAGCCCCAAAGTCTGGGTGGCAATGCAAGTAGTTCCCAGAGACCTTGAAAGAAAGCAAGAGTTGGTCTGGCTGCCAGCTTGGTTGTGGGAGCCAGGCCAGGACGTTTGGAATTTTTGGAGGCCAGTGCTGGGAAAAAGTGAACAAAAGGTTTTTTTGAGGATAGAGTGGCCAGGAAAGCCCGCAGCCCCAAAGTCTGGGTGGCAATGCAAGTAGTTCCCAGAGACCTTGAAAGAAAGCAAGATTTGTTCTCGCTGCCACCATGGGTGTGGGAGTCAGCTCCGGACTTTTGGAATTTTTATGGGCCGGTGCTGGGGAAAAGGTTAAGAAAAAAGGTGCTTTTGAGGATAGAGTGGCCAGGAAAGCCCGCAGCCCCAAAGTCTGGGTGGCAATGCAAGTAGTTCCCAGAGACCTTGAAAGAAAGCAAGAGTTGTTCTGGCTGCCAGCTTGGTTGAGGGAGCCAGGCCAGGACGTTTGGAATTTTTGGAGGCCGGTACTGGGAAAAGGTGAAAAAAAGGTGCTTTTGAGGATAGTGTGGCCAGGAAAGCCCGCAGCCCCAAAGTCTGGGTGGCAATGCAAGTAGTTCCCAGAAGCGTTCATAAAAAGCAAGAGTTGTTCTGGCTGCCACCTTGGTTGTGGGAGCCAGGCCAGGACGTTTGGAATTTTTGGAGGCCAGTGCTGGGAAAAGGTGAAAAAAAGGTGCTTTTGAGGATAGAGTGGCCAGGAAAGCCCGCAGCCCCAAAGTCTGGGTGGCAATGCAAGTAGTTCCCAGAGACCTTGAAAGAAAACAAGAGTTGTTCTCGCTGCCACCATGGGTGTGGGAGTCAGCTCCGGACGTTTGGAATATTTATGGGCCGGTGCTGGGGAAAAGGTTAAGAAAAAAGGTGCTTTTGAGGATAGAGTGGCCAGGAAAGCCCGCAGCCCCAAAGTCTGGGTGGCAATGCAAGTAGTTCCCAGAGACCTTGAAAGAAAGCAAGACTTGGTCTGGCTGACGACTTGTTGGGGGAGCCAGGCCAGGATGTTTGGAATTTTTGGAGGCCGGTGCTGGGAAAAAGGGAACAAAAGGTGCTTTTGAGGATGGAGTGGCCAGGAAAGCCCGCAGCCCCAAAGTCTGGGTGGCAATGCAAGTAGTTCCCAGAGACCTTGAAAGAAAGCAAGAGTTGTTCTGGCTGCCAGCTTGGGTGTGGGACTCAGCTCCGGACGTTTGGCATATTGGAGGCTGGTGCTCGGAAAAAGTGAACAAAAGGTGCTTTTGAGGATAGAGTGGCCAGGAAAGCCCGCAGCCCCAAAGTCTGGGTGGCAATGCAAGTAGTTCCCAGAGACCTTGAAAGAAAGCAAGAATTGTTCTCGCTGCCACCATGGGTGTGGGACTCAGCTCCGGACTTTTGGAATTTTTATGGGCCGATGCTGGGGAAAAGGTTAAGAAAAAAGGTGCTTTTGAGAATAGAGTGGCCAGGAAAGCCCGCAGCCCCAAAGTCTGGGTGGCAATGCAAGTAGTTCCCAGAGAGCTTGAAAGAAAGCAAGACTTGGTCTGGCTGACGCCTTGGTTGGGGGAGCCAGGCCAGGACGTTTGGAATTTTTGGAGGCCGGTGCTGGGAAAAAGTGAACAAAAGGTGCTTTTGAGGATAGAGTGGCCAGGAAAGCCCACAGCCCCAAAGTCTGGGTGGCAATGCAAGTAGTTCCCAGAGAATGAAGGAAAGAAACCGTTGTTCTGGCTGCCAGCTTGGGTGTGGGGGTCAGCTCCTGACGTTTGGAATTTTTATGGGCCGGTGCTGGAAAAATGTTAAGAAAAAAGGTGCTTTTGAGGATAGAGTGGCCAGGAAAGCCCGCACCCCAAAGTCTGGGTGGCAATGCAAGTAGTTCCCAGAGACCTTGAAAGAAAGCAAGAGTTGTTCTGGCTGCCAGCTTGGGTGTGGGACTCAGCTCCGGACGTTTGGCATATTGGAGGCTGGTGCTGGGACAAAGTGAACAAAAGGTGCTTTTGAGGATAGAGTGGCCAGGAAAGCCCGCAGCCCCAAAGTCTGGGTGGCAATGCAAGTAGTTCCCAGAGACCTTGAAAGAAAGCAAGAGTTGTTCTGGCTGCCAGCTTGGGTGTGGGAGCCAGGCCAGGACGTTTGGAACTTTTGGAGGCTGGTGCTGGGAAAAAGTGAACAAAAGGTGCTTTTGAGGACAGAGTGGCCAGGAAAGCCCGCAGCCCCAAAGTCTGGGTGGCAATGCAAGTAGTTCCCAGAGGCATTCATAAAAAGCAAGAGTTGTTCTGGCTGCCAGCTTGGTTGTGGGAGCCAGGCCAGGACGTTTGGAATTTTGAAGTCCGGTGCTGGGAAAAAGTGAACAAAAGGTGCTTTTGAGGATAGAGTGGCCAGGAAAGCCCGCAGCCCCAAAGTCTGGGTGGCAATGCAAGTAGTTCCCAGAGACCTTGAAAGAAAGCAAGAGTTGTTCTCGCTGCCACCATGGGTGTGGGAGTCAGCTCTGGACTTTTGGAATTTTTATGGGCCGGTGCTGGGGAAAAGGTTAAGAAAAAAGGTGCTTTTGAGGATAGAGTGGCCAGGAAAGCCCGCAGCCCCAAAGTCTGGGTGGCAATGCAAGTAGTTCCCAGAGACCTTGAAAGAAAGCAAGACTTGGTCTGGCTGACGCCTTGGTTGGGGGAGCCAGGCCAGGACGTTTGGAATTTTTGGAGGCTGGTGCTGGGAAAAAGTGAACAAAAGGTGCTTTTGAGGATAGAGTGGCCAGGAAAGCCCACAGCCCCAAAGTCTGGGTGGCAATGCAAGTAGTTCCCAGAGAATGAAGGAAAGAAACCGTTGTTCTGGCTGCCAGCTTGGGTGTGGGGGTCAGCTCCTGACGTTTGGAATTTTTATGGGCCGGTGCTGGAAAAATGTTAAGAAAAAAGGTGCTTTTGAGGATAGAGTGGCCAGGAAAGCCCACACCCCAAAGTCTGGGTGGCAATGCAAGTAGTTCCCAGAGACCTTGAAAGAAAGCAAGAGTTGTTCTGGCTGCCAGCTTGGGTGTGGGACTCAGCTCCGGACGTTTGGCATATTGGAGGCTGGTGCTGGGACAAAGTGAACAAAAGGTGCTTTTGAGGATAGAGTGGCCAGGAAAGCCCGCAGCCCCAAAGTCTGGGTGGCAATGCAAGTAGTTCCCAGAGACCTTGAAAGAAAGCAAGATTTGTTCTGGCTGCCAGCTTGGGTGTGGGAGCCAGGCCAGGACGTTTGGAACTTTTGGAGGCTGGTGCTGGGAAAAAGTGAACAAAAGGTGCTTTTGAGGACAGAGTGGCCAGGAAAGCCCGCAGCCCCAAAGTCTGGGTGGCAATGCAAGTAGTTCCCAGAGAATGAAGGAAAGAAACCGTTGTTCTGGCTGCCAGCTTGGGTGTGGGAGCCAGGCCAGGACGTTTGGAATTTTTGGAGGCCTGTGCTGGGAAAAAGGGAACAAAAGGTGCTTTTGAGGATAGAGTGGCCAGGAAAGCCCGCAGCCCCAAAGTCTGGGTGGCAATGCAAGTAGTTCCCAGAAGCGTTCATAAAAAGCAAGAGTTGTTCTGGCTGACGACTTGGTTGGGGGAGCCAGGCCAGGATGTTTGGAATTTTTGGAGGCCGGTGCTGGGAAAAAGTGAACAAAAGGTGCTTTTGAGGATAGAGTGGCCAGGAAAGCCCGCAGCCCCAAAGTCTGGGTGGCAATGCAAGTAGTTCCCAGAGACCTTGAAAGAAAGCAAGAGTTGTTCTGGCTGCCACCATGGGTGTGGGACTCAGCTCCGGACGTTTGGAATTTTTATGGGCCGGTGTTGGGAAAATGGTTAAGAAAAAAGGTGCTTTTGAGGATAGAGTGGCCAGGAAAGCCCGCAGCCCCAAAGTCTGGGTGGCAATGCAAGTAGTTCCCAGAGACCTTGAAAGAAAGCAAGACTTGGTCTGGCTGACGCCTTGGTTGGGGGAGCCAGGCCAGGACGTTTGGAATTTTTGGAGGCCGGTGCTGGGAAAAAGCGAACAAAAGGTGCTTTTGAGGATAGAGTGGCCAGGAAAGCCCACAGCCCCAAAGTCTGGGTGGCAATGCAAGTAGTTCCCAGAGAATGAAGGAAAGAAACCGTTGTTCTGGCTGCCAGCTTGGGTGTGGGGGTCAGCTCCTGACGTTTGGAATTTTTATGGGCCGGTGCTGGAAAAAGGTTAAGAAAAAAGGTGCTTTTGAGGATAGAGTGGCCAGGAAAGCCCGCACCCCAAAGTCTGGGTGGCAATGCAAGTAGTTCCCAGAGACCTTGAAAGAAAGCAAGACTTGGTCTGGCTGACGACTTGTTGGGGGAGCCAGGCCAGGATGTTTGGAATTTTTGGAGGCCGGTGCTGGGAAAAAGGGAACAAAAGGTGCTTTTGAGGATGGAGTGGCCAGGAAAGCCCGCAGCCCCAAAGTCTGGGTGGCAATGCAAGTAGTTCCCAGAGACCTTGAAAGAAAGCAAGAGTTGTTCTGGCTGCCAGCTTGGGTGTGGGACTCAGCTCCGGACGTTTGGCATATTGGAGGCTGGTGCTCGGAAAAAGTGAACAAAAGGTGCTTTTGAGGATAGAGTGGCCAGGAAAGCCCGCAGCCCCAAAGTCTGGGTGGCAATGCAAGTAGTTCCCAGAGACCTTGAAAGAAAGCAAGAATTGTTCTCGCTGCCACCATGGGTGTGGGACTCAGCTCCGGACTTTTGGAATTTTTATGGGCCGATGCTGGGGAAAAGGTTAAGAAAAAAGGTGCTTTTGAGAATAGAGTGGCCAGGAAAGCCCGCAGCCCCAAAGTCTGGGTGGCAATGCAAGTAGTTCCCAGAGAGCTTGAAAGAAAGCAAGACTTGGTCTGGCTGACGCCTTGGTTGGGGGAGCCAGGCCAGGACGTTTGGAATTTTTGGAGGCCGGTGCTGGGAAAAAGTGAACAAAAGGTGCTTTTGAGGATAGAGTGGCCAGGAAAGCCCACAGCCCCAAAGTCTGGGTGGCAATGCAAGTAGTTCCCAGAGAATGAAGGAAAGAAACCGTTGTTCTGGCTGCCAGCTTGGGTGTGGGGGTCAGCTCCTGACGTTTGGAATTTTTATGGGCCGGTGCTGGAAAAATGTTAAGAAAAAAGGTGCTTTTGAGGATAGAGTGGCCAGGAAAGCCCGCACCCCAAAGTCTGGGTGGCAATGCAAGTAGTTCCCAGAGACCTTGAAAGAAAGCAAGAGTTGTTCTGGCTGCCAGCTTGGGTGTGGGACTCAGCTCCGGACGTTTGGCATATTGGAGGCTGGTGCTGGGACAAAGTGAACAAAAGGTGCTTTTGAGGATAGAGTGGCCAGGAAAGCCCGCAGCCCCAAAGTCTGGGTGGCAATGCAAGTAGTTCCCAGAGACCTTGAAAGAAAGCAAGAGTTGTTCTGGCTGCCAGCTTGGGTGTGGGAGCCAGGCCAGGACGTTTGGAACTTTTGGAGGCTGGTGCTGGGAAAAAGTGAACAAAAGGTGCTTTTGAGGACAGAGTGGCCAGGAAAGCCCGCAGCCCCAAAGTCTGGGTGGCAATGCAAGTAGTTCCCAGAGGCATTCATAAAAAGCAAGAGTTGTTCTGGCTGCCAGCTTGGTTGTGGGAGCCAGGCCAGGACGTTTGGAATTTTGAAGTCCGGTGCTGGGAAAAAGTGAACAAAAGGTGCTTTTGAGGATAGAGTGGCCAGGAAAGCCCGCAGCCCCAAAGTCTGGGTGGCAATGCAAGTAGTTCCCAGAGACCTTGAAAGAAAGGAAGAGTTGTTCTCGCTGCCACCATGGGTGTGGGAGTCAGCTCTGGACTTTTGGAATTTTTATGGGCCGGTGCTGGGGAAAAGGTTAAGAAAAAAGGTGCTTTTGAGGATAGAGTGGCCAGGAAAGCCCGCAGCCCCAAAGTCTGGGTGGCAATGCAAGTAGTTCCCAGAGACCTTGAAAGAAAGCAAGACTTGGTCTGGCTGACGCCTTGGTTGGGGGAGCCAGGCCAGGACGTTTGGAATTTTTGGAGGCCGGTGCTGGGAAAAAGTGAACAAAAGGTGCTTTTGAGGATAGAGTGGCCAGGAAAGCCCACAGCCCCAAAGTCTGGGTGGCAATGCAAGTAGTTCCCAGAGAATGAAGGAAAGAAACCGTTGTTCTGGCTGCCAGCTTGGGTGTGGGGGTCAGCTCCTGACGTTTGGAATTTTTATGGGCCGGTGCTGGAAAAATGTTAAGAAAAAAGGTGCTTTTGAGGATAGAGTGGCCAGGAAAGCCCACACCCCAAAGTCTGGGTGGCAATGCAAGTAGTTCCCAGAGACCTTGAAAGAAAGCAAGAGTTGTTCTGGCTGCCAGCTTGGGTGTGGGACTCAGCTCCGGACGTTTGGCATATTGGAGGCTGGTGCTGGGACAAAGTGAACAAAAGGTGCTTTTGAGGATAGAGTGGCCAGGAAAGCCCGCAGCCCCAAAGTCTGGGTGGCAATGCAAGTAGTTCCCAGAGACCTTGAAAGAAAGCAAGATTTGTTCTGGCTGCCAGCTTGGGTGTGGGAGCCAGGCCAGGACGTTTGGAACTTTTGGAGGCTGGTGCTGGGAAAAAGTGAACAAAAGGTGCTTTTGAGGACAGAGTGGCCAGGAAAGCCCGCAGCCCCAAAGTCTGGGTGGCAATGCAAGTAGTTCCCAGAGAATGAAGGAAAGAAACCGTTGTTCTGGCTGCCAGCTTGGGTGTGGGAGCCAGGCCAGGACGTTTGGAATTTTTGGAGGCCTGTGCTGGGAAAAAGGGAACAAAAGGTGCTTTTGAGGATAGAGTGGCCAGGAAAGCCCGCAGCCCCAAAGTCTGGGTGGCAATGCAAGTAGTTCCCAGAAGCGTTCATAAAAAGCAAGAGTTGTTCTGGCTGACGACTTGGTTGGGGGAGCCAGGCCAGGATGTTTGGAATTTTTGGAGGCCGGTGCTGGGAAAAAGTGAACAAAAGGTGCTTTTGAGGATAGAGTGGCCAGGAAAGCCCGCAGCCCCAAAGTCTGGGTGGCAATGCAAGTAGTTCCCAGAGACCTTGAAAGAAAGCAAGAGTTGTTCTGGCTGCCACCATGGGTGTGGGACTCAGCTCCGGACGTTTGGAATTTTTATGGGCCGGTGTTGGGAAAATGGTTAAGAAAAAAGGTGCTTTTGAGGATAGAGTGGCCAGGAAAGCCCGCAGCCCCAAAGTCTGGGTGGCAATGCAAGTAGTTCCCAGAGACCTTGAAAGAAAGCAAGACTTGGTCTGGCTGACGCCTTGGTTGGGGGAGCCAGGCCAGGACGTTTGGAATTTTTGGAGGCCGGTGCTGGGAAAAAGCGAACAAAAGGTGCTTTTGAGGATAGAGTGGCCAGGAAAGCCCACAGCCCCAAAGTCTGGGTGGCAATGCAAGTAGTTCCCAGAGAATGAAGGAAAGAAACCGTTGTTCTGGCTGCCAGCTTGGGTGTGGGGGTCAGCTCCTGACGTTTGGAATTTTTATGGGCCGGTGCTGGAAAAAGGTTAAGAAAAAAGGTGCTTTTGAGGATAGAGTGGCCAGGAAAGCCCGCACCCCAAAGTCTGGGTGGCAATGCAAGTAGTTCCCAGAGACCTTGAAAGAAAGCAAGACTTGGTCTGGCTGACGCCTTTGTTGTGGGAGCCAGGCCAGGATGTTTGGAATTTTTGGAGGCCAGTGCTGGGAAAAAGGGAACAAAAGGTGCTTTTGAGGATAGAGTGGCCAGGAAAGCCCGCAGCCCCAAAGTCTGGGTGGCAATGCAAGTAGTTCCCAGAGAATGAAGGAAAGAAACCGTTGTTCTGGCTGCCACCTTGGGTGTGGGAGCCAGGCCAGGACGTTTGGAATTTTTATGGGCCGGTGCTGGAAAAATGTTAAGAAAAAAGGTGCTTTTGAGGATAGAGTGGCCAGGAAAGCCCGCACCCCAAAGTCTGGGTGGCAATGCAAGTAGTTCCCAGAGAATGAAGGAAAGAAACCGTTGTTCTGGCTGCCAGCTTGGGTGTGGGAGCCAGGCCAGGACGTTTGGAATTTTTGGAGGCCTGTGCTGGGAAAAAGGGAACAAAAGGTGCTTTTGAGGATAGAGTGGCCAGGAAAGCCCGCAGCCCCAAAGTCTGGGTGGCAATGCAAGTAGTTCCCAGAAGCGTTCATAAAAAGCAAGAGTTGTTCTGGCTGACGACTTGGTTGGGGGAGCCAGGCCAGGATGTTTGGAATTTTTGGAGGCCGGTGCTGGGAAAAAGTGAACAAAAGGTGCTTTTGAGGATAGAGTGGCCAGGAAAGCCCGCAGCCCCAAAGTCTGGGTGGCAATGCAAGTAGTTCCCAGAGACCTTGAAAGAAAGCAAGAGTTGTTCTGGCTGCCACCATGGGTGTGGGACTCAGCTCCGGACGTTTGGAATTTTTATGGGCCGGTGTTGGGAAAATGGTTAAGAAAAAAGGTGCTTTTGAGGATAGAGTGGCCAGGAAAGCCCGCAGCCCCAAAGTCTGGGTGGCAATGCAAGTAGTTCCCAGAGACCTTGAAAGAAAGCAAGACTTGGTCTGGCTGACGCCTTGGTTGGGGGAGCCAGGCCAGGACGTTTGGAATTTTTGGAGGCCGGTGCTGGGAAAAAGCGAACAAAAGGTGCTTTTGAGGATAGAGTGGCCAGGAAAGCCCACAGCCCCAAAGTCTGGGTGGCAATGCAAGTAGTTCCCAGAGAATGAAGGAAAGAAACCGTTGTTCTGGCTGCCAGCTTGGGTGTGGGGGTCAGCTCCTGACGTTTGGAATTTTTATGGGCCGGTGCTGGAAAAAGGTTAAGAAAAAAGGTGCTTTTGAGGATAGAGTGGCCAGGAAAGCCCGCACCCCAAAGTCTGGGTGGCAATGCAAGTAGTTCCCAGAGACCTTGAAAGAAAGCAAGACTTGGTCTGGCTGACGCCTTTGTTGTGGGAGCCAGGCCAGGATGTTTGGAATTTTTGGAGGCCAGTGCTGGGAAAAAGGGAACAAAAGGTGCTTTTGAGGATAGAGTGGCCAGGAAAGCCCGCAGCCCCAAAGTCTGGGTGGCAATGCAAGTAGTTCCCAGAGAATGAAGGAAAGAAACCGTTGTTCTGGCTGCCAGCTTGGGTGTGGGGGTCAGCTCCTGACGTTTGGAATTTTTATGGGCCGGTGCTGGAAAAATGTTAAGAAAAAAGGTGCTTTTGAGGATAGAGTGGCCAGGAAAGCCCGCACCCCAAAGTCTGGGTGGCAATGCAAGTAGTTCCCAGAGACCTTGAAAGAAAGCAAGAGTTGTTCTGGCTGCCAGCTTGGGTGTGGGACTCAGCTCCGGACGTTTGGCATATTGGAGGCTGGTGCTGGGACAAAGTGAACAAAAGGTGCTTTTGAGGATAGAGTGGCCAGGAAAGCCCGCAGCCCCAAAGTCTGGGTGGCAATGCAAGTAGTTCCCAGAGACCTTGAAAGAAAGCAAGAGTTGTTCTGGCTGCCACCATGGGTGTGGGACTCAGCTCTGGACGTTTGGAATTTTTATGGGCCGGTGCTGGAAAAATGTTAAGAAAAAAGGTGCTTTTGAGGATAGAGTGGCCAGGAAAGCCCACACCCCAAAGTCTGGGTGGCAATGCAAGTAGTTCCCAGAGACCTTGAAAGAAAGCAAGAGTTGTTCTGGCTGCCAGCTTGGGTGTGGGACTCAGCTCCGGACGTTTGGCATATTGGAGGCTGGTGCTGGGACAAAGTGAACAAAAGGTGCTTTTGAGGATAGAGTGGCCAGGAAAGCCCGCAGCCCCAAAGTCTGGGTGGCAATGCAAGTAGTTCCCAGAGACCTTGAAAGAAAGCAAGAGTTGTTCTGGCTGCCAGCTTGGGTGTGGGAGCCAGGCCAGGACGTTTGGAACTTTTGGAGGCCGGTGCTGGGAAAAAGTGAACAAAAGGTGCTTTTGAGGACAGAGTGGCCAGGAAAGCCCGCAGCCCCAAAGTCTGGGTGGCAATGCAAGTAGTTCCCAGAGAATGAAGGAAAGAAACCGTTGTTCTGGCTGCCAGCTTGGGTGTGGGAGCCAGGCCAGGACACTTGGAATTTTTGGAGGCCTGTGCTGGGAAAAAGGGAACAAAAGGTGCTTTTGAGGATAGAGTGGCCAGGAAAGCCCGCAGCCCCAAAGTCTGGGTGGCAATGCAAGTAGTTCCCAGAAGCGTTCATAAAAAGCAAGAGTTGTTCTGGCTGACGCCTTGGTTGTGGGAGCCAGGCCAGGATGTTTGGAATTTTTGGAGGCCGGTGCTGGGAAAAAGTGAACAAAAGGTGCTTTTGAGGATAGAGTGGCCAGGAAAGCCCGCAGCCCCAAAGTCTGGGTGGCAATGCAAGTAGTTCCCAGAGACCTTGAAAGAAAGCAAGAGTTGTTCTGGCTGCCACCATGGGTGTGGGACTCAGCTCCGGACGTTTGGAATTTTTATGGGCCGGTGTTGGGAAAATGGTTAAGAAAAAAGGTGCTTTTGAGGATAGAGTGGCCAGGAAAGCCCGCAGCCCCAAAGTCTGGGTGGCAATGCAAGTAGTTCCCAGAGAATGAAGGAAAGAAACCGTTGTTCTGGCTGCCAGCTTGGGTGTGGGGGTCAGCTCCTGACGTTTGGAATTTTTATGGGCCGGTGCTGGAAAAAGGTTAAGAAAAAAGGTGCTTTTGAGGATAGAGTGGCCAGGAAAGCCCGCACCCCAAAGTCTGGGTGGCAATGCAAGTAGTTCCCAGAGACCTTGAAAGAAAGCAAGACTTGGTCTGGCTGACGCCTTGGTTGTGGGAGCCAGGCCAGGATGTTTGGAATTTTTGGAGGCCGGTGCTGGGAAAAAGCGAACAAAAGGTGCTTTTGAGGATAGAGTGGCCAGGAAAGGCCACAGCCCCAAAGTCTGGGTGGCAATGCAAGTAGTTCCCAGACAATGAAGGAAAGAAACCGTTGTTCTGGCTGCCAGCTTGGGTGTGGGGGTCAGCTCCTGACGTTTGGAATTTTTATGGGCCGGTGCTGGAAAAAGGTTAAGAAAAAAGGTGCTTTTGAGGATAGAGTGGCCAGGAAAGCCCGCACCCCAAAGTCTGGGTGGCAATGCAAGTAGTTCCCAGAGACCTTGAAAGAAAGCAAGACTTGGTCTGGCTGACGCCTTTGTTGTGGGAGCCAGGCCAGGACGTTTGGAATTTTTGGAGGCCAGTGCTGGGAAAAAGGGAACAAAAGGTGCTTTTGAGGATAGAGTGGCCAGGAAAGCCCGCAGCCCCAAAGTCTGGGTGGCAATGCAAGTAGTTCCCAGAGAATGAAGGAAAGAAACCGTTGTTCTGGCTGCCAGCTTGGGTGTGGGGGTCAGCTCCTGACGTTTGGAATTTTTATGGGCCGGTGCTGGAAAAATGTTAAGAAAAAAGGTGCTTTTGAGGATAGAGTGGCCAGGAAAGCCCGCACCCCAAAGTCTGGGTGGCAATGCAAGTAGTTCCCAGAGACCTTGAAAGAAAGCAAGAGTTGTTCTGGCTGCCAGCTTGGGTGTGGGACTCAGCTCCGGACGTTTGGCATATTGGAGGCTGGTGCTGGGACAAAGTGAACAAAAGGTGCTTTTGAGGATAGAGTGGCCAGGAAAGCCCGCAGCCCCAAAGTCTGGGTGGCAATGCAAGTAGTTCCCAGAGACCTTGAAAGAAAGCAAGAGTTGTTCTGGCTGCCACCATGGGTGTGGGACTCAGCTCTGGACGTTTGGAATTTTTATGGGCCGGTGCTGGAAAAATGTTAAGAAAAAAGGTGCTTTTGAGGATAGAGTGGCCAGGAAAGCCCACACCCCAAAGTCTGGGTGGCAATGCAAGTAGTTCCCAGAGACCTTGAAAGAAAGCAAGAGTTGTTCTGGCTGCCAGCTTGGGTGTGGGACTCAGCTCCGGACGTTTGGCATATTGGAGGCCAGTGCTGGGACAAAGTGAACAAAAGGTGCTTTTGAGGATAGAGTGGCCAGGAAAGCCCGCAGCCCCAAAGTCTGGGTGGCAATGCAAGTAGTTCCCAGAGACCTTGAAAGAAAGCAAGAGTTGTTCTGGCTGCCAGCTTGGGTGTGGGAGCCAGGCCAGGACGTTTGGAACTTTTGGAGGCCGGTGCTGGGAAAAAGTGAACAAAAGGTGCTTTTGAGGACAGAGTGGCCAGGAAAGCCCGCAGCCCCAAAGTCTGGGTGGCAATGCAAGTAGTTCCCAGAGAATGAAGGAAAGAAACCGTTGTTCTGGCTGCCAGCTTGGGTGTGGGAGCCAGGCCAGGACGTTTGGAATTTTTGGAGGCCTGTGCTGGGAAAAAGGGAACAAAAGGTGCTTTTGAGGATAGAGTGGCCAGGAAAGCCCGCAGCCCCAAAGTCTGGGTGGCAATGCAAGTAGTTCCCAGAAGCGTTCATAAAAAGCAAGAGTTGTTCTGGCTGACGCCTTGGTTGTGGGAGCCAGGCCAGGATGTTTGGAATTTTTGGAGGCCGGTGCTGGGAAAAAGTGAACAAAAGGTGCTTTTGAGGATAGAGTGGCCAGGAAAGCCCGCAGCCCCAAAGTCTGGGTGGCAATGCAAGTAGTTCCCAGAGACCTTGAAAGAAAGCAAGAGTTGTTCTGGCTGCCACCATGGGTGTGGGACTCAGCTCCGGACGTTTGGAATTTTTATGGGCCGGTGTTGGGAAAATGGTTAAGAAAAAAGGTGCTTTTGAGGATAGAGTGGCCAGGAAAGCCCGCAGCCCCAAAGTCTGGGTGGCAATGCAAGTAGTTCCCAGAGAATGAAGGAAAGAAACCGTTGTTCTGGCTGCCAGCTTGGGTGTGGGGGTCAGCTCCTGACGTTTGGAATTTTTATGGGCCGGTGCTGGAAAAAGGTTAAGAAAAAAGGTGCTTTTGAGGATAGAGTGGCCAGGAAAGCCCGCACCCCAAAGTCTGGGTGGCAATGCAAGTAGTTCCCAGAGACCTTGAAAGAAAGCAAGACTTGGTCTGGCTGACGCCTTGGTTGGGGGAGCCAGGCCAGGACGTTTGGAATTTTTGGAGGCCGGTGCTGGGAAAAAGCGAACAAAAGGTGCTTTTGAGGATAGAGTGGCCAGGAAAGGCCACAGCCCCAAAGTCTGGGTGGCAATGCAAGTAGTTCCCAGACAATGAAGGAAAGAAACCGTTGTTCTGGCTGCCAGCTTGGGTGTGGGGGTCAGCTCCTGACGTTTGGAATTTTTATGGGCCGGTGCTGGAAAAAGGTTAAGAAAAAAGGTGCTTTTGAGGATAGAGTGGCCAGGAAAGCCCGCAGCCCCAAAGTCTGGGTGGCAATGCAAGTAGTTCCCAGAGACCTTGAAAGAAAGCAAGACTTGGTCTGGCTGACGCCTTTGTTGTGGGAGCCAGGCCAGGATGTTTGGAATTTTTGGAGGCCGGTGCTGGGAAAAAGTGAACAAAAGGTGCTTTTGAGGATAGAGTGGCCAGGAAAGCCCACAGTCCCAAAGTCTGGGTGGCAATGCAAGTAGTTCCCAGAGACCTTGAAAGAAAGGAAGAGTTGTTCTGGCTGCCAGCTTGGGTGTGGGGGTCAGCTCCTGACGTTTGGAAATTTTATGGTCCGGTGCTGGAAAAATGTTAAGAAAAAAGGTGCTTTTGAGGATAGAGTGGCCAGGAAAGCCCACAGCCCCAAAGTCTGGGTGGCAATGCAAGTAGTTCCCAGAGACCTTGAAAGAAAGCAAGACTTGGTCTGGCTGACGCCTTGGTTGTGGGAGCCAGGCCAGGATGTTTGGAATTTTTGGAGGCCAGTGCTGGGAAAAAGGGAACAAAAGGTGCTTTTGAGGATAGAGTGGCCAGGAAAGCCCGCAGCCCCAAAGTCTGGGTGGCAATGCAAGTAGTTCCCAGAGACCTTGAAAGAAAGCAAGACTTGGTCTGGCTGACGCCTTGGTTGGGGGAGCCAGGCCAGGACGTTTGGAATTTTTGGAGGCCGGTGCTGGGAAAAAGCGAACAAAAGGTGCTTTTGAGGATAGAGTGGCCAGGAAAGGCCACAGCCCCAAAGTCTGGGTGGCAATGCAAGTAGTTCCCAGAGAATGAAGGAAAGAAACCGTTGTTCTGGCTGCCAGCTTGGGTGTGGGGGTCAGCTCCTGACGTTTGGAATTTTTATGGGCCGGTGCTGGAAAAAGGTTAAGAAAAAAGGTGCTTTTGAGGATAGAGTGGCCAGGAAAGCCCGCACCCCAAAGTCTGGGTGGCAATGCAAGTAGTTCCCAGAGACCTTGAAAGAAAGCAAGACTTGGTCTGGCTGACGCCTTTGTTGTGGGAGCCAGGCCAGGATGTTTGGAATTTTTGGAGGCCAGTGCTGGGAAAAAGGGAACAAAAGGTGCTTTTGAGGATAGAGTGGCCAGGAAAGCCCGCAGTCCCAAAGTCTGGGTGGCAATGCAAGTAGTTCCCAGAGAATGAAGGAAAGAAACCGTTGTTCTGGCTGCCAGCTTGGTTGGGGGAGCCAGGCCAGGACGTTTGGAATTTTTATGGGCCGGTGCTGGAAAAATGTTAAGAAAAAAGGTGCTTTTGAGGATAGAGTGGCCAGGAAAGCCCGCACCCCAAAGTCTGGGTGGCAATGCAAGTAGTTCCCAGAGACCTTGAAAGAAAGCAAGACTTGGTCTGGCTGACGACTTGGTTGGGGGAGCCAGGCCAGGATGTTTGGAATTTTTGGAGTCCGGTGCTGGGAAAAAGTGAACAAAAGGTGCTTTTGAGGATAGAGTGGCCAGGAAAGCCCACAGCCCCAAAGTCTGGGTGGCAATGCAAGTAGTTCCCAGAGACCTTGAAAGAAAGCAAGAGTTGTTCTGGCTGCCACCATGGGTGTGGGACTCAGCTCTGGACGTTTGGAATTTTTATGGGCCGGTGCTGGAAAAATGTTAAGAAAAAAGGTGCTTTTGAGGATAGAGTGGCCAGGAAAGCCCACACCCCAAAGTCTGGGTGGCAATGCAAGTAGTTCCCAGAGAATGAAGGAAAGAAACCGTTGTTCTGGCTGCCAGCTTGGGTGTGGGAGCCAGGCCAGGACGTTTGGAATTTTTATGGGCCGGTGCTGGAAAAATGTTAAGAAAAAAGGTGCTTTTGAGGATAGAGTGGCCAGGAAAGCCCGCAGCCCCAAAGTCTGGGTGGCAATGCAAGTAGTTCCCAGAAGCGTTCATAAAAAGCAAGAGTTGTTCTGGCTGACGCCTTGGTTGTGGGAGCCAGGCCAGGATGTTTGGAATTTTTGGAGGCCGGTGCTGGGAAAAAGTGAACAAAAGGTGCTTTTGAGGATAGAGTGGCCAGGAAAGCCCGCAGCCCCAAAGTCTGGGTGGCAATGCAAGTAGTTCCCAGAGACCTTGAAAGAAAGCAAGAGTTGTTCTGGCTGCCACCATGGGTGTGGGACTCAGCTCCGGACGTTTGGAATTTTTATGGGCCGGTGTTGGGAAAATGGTTAAGAAAAAAGGTGCTTTTGAGGATAGAGTGGCCAGGAAAGCCCGCAGCCCCAAAGTCTGGGTGGCAATGCAAGTAGTTCCCAGAGAATGAAGGAAAGAAACCGTTGTTCTGGCTGCCAGCTTGGGTGTGGGGGTCAGCTCCTGACGTTTGGAATTTTTATGGGCCGGTGCTGGAAAAAGGTTAAGAAAAAAGGTGCTTTTGAGGATAGAGTGGCCAGGAAAGCCCGCACCCCAAAGTCTGGGTGGCAATGCAAGTAGTTCCCAGAGACCCTGAAAGAAAGCAAGACTTGGTCTGGCTGACGCCTTTGTTGTGGGAGCCAGGCCAGGATGTTTGGAATTTTTGGAGGCCAGTGCTGGGAAAAAGGGAACAAAAGGTGCTTTTGAGGATAGAGTGGCCAGGAAAGCCCGCAGCCCCAAAGTCTGGGTGGCAATGCAAGTAGTTCCCAGAGAATGAAGGAAAGAAACCGTTGTTCTGGCTGCCAGCTTGGGTGTGGGAGCCAGGCCAGGACGTTTGGAATTTTTATGGGCCGGTGCTGGAAAAATGTTAAGAAAAAAGGTGCTTTTGAGGATAGAGTGGCCAGGAAAGCCCGCACCCCAAAGTCTGGGTGGCAATGCAAGTAGTTCCCAGAGACCTTGAAAGAAAGCAAGACTTGGTCTGGCTGTCACCTTGGTTGGGGGAGCCAGGCCAGGATGTTTGGAATTTTTGGAGTCCGGTGCTGGGACAAAGTGAACAAAAGGTGCTTTTGAGGATAGAGTGGCCAGGAAAGCCCACAGCCCCAAAGTCTGGGTGGCAATGCAAGTAGTTCCCAGAGACCTTGAAAGAAAGCAAGAGTTGTTCTGGCTGCCACCATGGGTGTGGGACTCAGCTCTGGACGTTTGGAATTTTTATGGGCCGGTGCTGGAAAAATGTTAAGAAAAAAGTTGCTTTTGAGGATAGAGTGGCCAGGAAAGCCTGCAGCCCCAAAGTCTGGGTGGCAATGCAAGTAGTTCCCAGAGACCTTGAAAGAAAGCAAGTCTTGGTCTGACTGCCAGCTTGATTGTGGGAGCCAGGCCTGGACGTTTGGAATTTTGAAGTCCGGTGCTGGGATAAAGTGAACAAAAGGTGCTTTTGAGGATAGAGTGGCCAGGAAAGCCCACAGCCCCAAAGTCTGGGTGGCAATGCAAGTAGTTCCCAGAGACCTTGAAAGAAAGCAAGACTTGGTCTGGCTGACGCCTTGGTTGGGGGAGCCAGGCCAGGACGTTTGGAATTTTTGGAGGCCGGTGCTGGGAAAAAGCGAACAAAAGGTGCTTTTGAGGATAGAGTGGCCAGGAAAGGCCACAGCCCCAAAGTCTGGGTGGCAATGCAAGTAGTTCCCAGACAATGAAGGAAAGAAACCGTTGTTCTGGCTGCCAGCTTGGGTGTGGGGGTCAGCTCCTGACGTTTGGAATTTTTATGGGCCGGTGCTGGAAAAAGGTTAAGAAAAAAGGTGCTTTTGAGGATAGAGTGGCCAGGAAAGCCCGCACCCCAAAGTCTGGGTGGCAATGCAAGTAGTTCCCAGAGACCTTGAAAGAAAGCAAGACTTGGTCTGGCTGACGCCTTGGTTGGGGGAGCCAGGCCAGGATGTTTGGAATTTTTGGAGGCCGGTGCTGGGAAAAAGTGAACAAAAGGTGCTTTTGAGGATAGAGTGGCCAGGAAAGCCCACAGTCCCAAAGTCTGGGTGGCAATGCAAGTAGTTCCCAGAGACCTTGAAAGAAAGGAAGAGTTGTTCTGGCTGCCAGCTTGGGTGTGGGGGTCAGCTCCTGACGTTTGGAAATTTTATGGTCCGGTGCTGGAAAAATGTTAAGAAAAAAGGTGCTTTTGAGGATAGAGTGGCCAGGAAAGCCCACAGCCCCAAAGTCTGGGTGGCAATGCAAGTAGTTCCCAGAGACCTTGAAAGAAAGCAAGACTTGGTCTGGCTGACGCCTTGGTTGTGGGAGCCAGGCCAGGATGTTTGGAATTTTTGGAGGCCAGTGCTGGGAAAAAGGGAACAAAAGGTGCTTTTGAGGATAGAGTGGCCAGGAAAGCCCGCAGCCCCAAAGTCTGGGTGGCAATGCAAGTAGTTTCCAGAGAATGAAGGAAAGAAACCGTTGTTCTGGCTGCCAGCTTGGGTGTGGGAGCCAGGCCAGGACGTTTGGAATTTTTATGGGCCGGTGCTGGAAAAATGTTAAGAAAAAAGGTGCTTTTGAGGATAGAGTGGCCAGGAAAGCCCGCACCCCAAAGTCTGGGTGGCAATGCAAGTAGTTCCCAGAGACCTTGAAAGAAAGCAAGACTTGGTCTGGCTGACGATTTGGTTGGGGGAGCCAGGCCAGGATGTTTGGAATTTTTGGCGGCCGGTGCTGGGAAAAAGTGAACAAAAGGTGCTTTTGAGGATAGAGTGGCCAGGAAAGCCCACAGCCCCAAAGTCTGGGTGGCAATGCAAGTAGTTCCCAGAGACTTTGAAAGAAAGCAAGAGTTGTTCTGACTGCCACCATGGGTGTGGGACTCAGCTCTGGACGTTTGGAATTTTTATGGGCCGGTGCTGGAAAAATGTTAAGAAAAAAGGTGCTTTTGAGGATAGAGTGGCCAGGAAAGCCTGCAGCCCCAAAGTCTGGGTGGCAATGCAAGTAGTTCCCAGAGACCTTGAAAGAAAGCAAGAGTTGTTCTGGCTGCCACCTTGGTTGTGGGAGCCAGGCCAGGATGTTTGGAATTTTTGGAGGCTGGTGCTGGGAAAAGGTGAAAAAAAGGTGCTTTTGAGGATAGAGTGGCCAGGAAAGCCCGCAGCCCCAAAGTCTGGGTGGCAATGCAAGTAGTTCCCAGAGACCCAGAAAGAAAGGAAGAGTTGTTTTCGCTGCCACCATGGGTGTGGTACTCAGCTCCGGACGTTTGGAATTTTTATGGGCCGGTGCTGGGGAAAAGGTTAAGAAAAAAGGTGCTTTTGAGGATAGAGTGGCCAGGAAAGCCCGCAGCCCCAAAGTCTGGGTGGCAATGCAAGTAGTTCCCAGAGACCTTGAAAGAAAGCAAGTCTTGGTCTGACTGCCAGCTTGATTGTGGGAGCCAGGCCGGGACGTTTGGAATTTTGAAATCCGGTGCTGGGACAAAGTGAACAAAAGGTGCTTTTGAGGATAGAGTGGCCAGGAAAGCCCGCAGCCCCAAAGTCTGGGTGGCAATGCAAGTAGTTCCCAGAGACCTTGAAAGAAAGCAAGACTTGGTCTGGCTGACGCCTTGGTTGGGGGAGCCAGGCCAGGACGTTTGGAATTTTTGGAGGCCGGTGCTGGGAAAAAGTGAACAAAAGGTGCTTTTGAGGATAGAGTGGCCAGGAAAGGCCACAGCCCCAAAGTCTGGGTGGCAATGCAAGTAGTTCCCAGACAATGAAGGAAAGAAACCGTTGTTCTGGCTGCCAGCTTGGGTGTGGGGGTCAGCTCCTGACGTTTGGAATTTTTATGGGCCGGTGCTGGAAAAATGTTAAGAAAAAAGGTGCTTTTGAGGATAGAGTGGCCAGGAAAGCCCGCACCCCAAAGTCTGGGTGGCAATGCAAGTAGTTCCCAGAGACCTTGAAAGAAAGCAAGACTTGGTCTGGCTGACGCCTTGGTTGTGGGAGCCAGGCCAGGATGTTTGGAATTTTTGGAGGCCGGTGCTGGGAAAAAGTGAACAAAAGGTGCTTTTGAGGATAGAGTGGCCAGGAAAGCCCACAGTCCCAAAGTCTGGGTGGCAATGCAAGTAGTTCCCAGAGACCTTGAAAGAAAGCAAGAGTTGTTCTGGCTGCCAGCTTGGGTGTGGGGGTCAGCTCCTGACGTTTGGAATTTTTATGGGCCGGTGCTGGAAAAATGTTAAGAAAAAAGGTGCTTTTGAGGATAGAGTGGCCAGGAAAGCCCGCAGCCCCAAAGTCTGGGTGGCAATGCAAGTAGTTCCCAGAGACCTTGAAAGAAAACAAGAGTTGTTCTCGCTGCCACCATGGGTGTGAGAGTCAGCTCTGGACGTTTGGAATTTTTATGGGCCGGTGCTGGGGAAAAGGTTAAGAAAAAAGGTGCTTTTGAGGATAGAGTGGCCAGGAAAGCCCGCAGCCCCAAAGTCTGGGTGGCAATGCAAGTAGTTCCCAGAGACCTTGAAAAAAAGCAAGTCTTGGTCTGGCTGCCAGCTTGGTTGTGGGAGCCAGGCCAGGACGTTTGGAATTTTGAAGTCCGGTGCTGGGAAAAAGTGAACAAAAGGTGCTTTTGAGGATAGAGTGGCCAGGAAAGCCCGCAGCCCCAAAGTCTGGGTGGCAATGCAAGTAGTTCCCAGAGACCTTGAAAGAAAGCAAGACTTGGTCTGGCTGACACCTTGGTTGGGGGAGCCAGGCCAGGACGTTTGGAATTTTTGGAGGCCGGTGCTGGGAAAAAGCGAACAAAAGGTGCTTTTGAGGATAGAGTGGCCAGGAAAGGCCACAGCCCCAAAGTCTGGGTGGCAATGCAAGTAGTTCCCAGAGAATGAAGGAAAGAAACCGTTGTTCTGGCTGCCAGCTTGGGTGTGGGGGTCAGCTCCTGACGTTTGGAATTTTTATGGGCCGGTGCTGGAAAAATGTTAAGAAAAAAGGTGCTTTTGAGGATAGAGTGGCCAGGAAAGCCCGCACCCCAAAGTCTGGGTGGCAATGCAAGTAGTTCCCAGAGACCTTGAAAGAAAGCAAGACTTGGTCTGGCTGACGCCTTGGTTGTGGGAGCCAGGCCAGGATGTTTGGAATTTTTGGAGGCCAGTGCTGGGAAAAAGTGAACAAAAGGTGCTTTTGAGGATAGAGTGGCCAGGAAAGCCCGCAGCCCCAAAGTCTGGGTGGCAATGCAAGTAGTTCCCAGAGACCTTGAAAGAAAGCAAGAGTTGTTCTGGCTGCCACCTTGGTTGTGGGAGCCAGGCCAGGACGTTTGTAATTTTTGGAGGCCAGTGCTGGGAAAAAGGGAACAAAAGGTGCTTTTGAGGATAGAGTGGCCAGGAAAGCCCGCAGCCCCAAAGTCTGGGTGGCAATGCAAGTAGTTCCCAGAGACTTGAAAGAAAGCAAGACTTGGTCTGGCTGCCAGCTTGGTTGTGGGAGCCAGGCCAGGACGTTTGGAATTTTTGGAGGCCAGTGCTGGGAAAAGGTGAAAAAAAGGTGCTTTTGAGGATAGAGTGGCCAGGAAAGCCCGCAGCCCCAAAGTCTGGGTGGCAATGCAAGTAGTTCCCAGAGGCGTTCATAAAAAGCTAGAGTTGTTCTGGCTGCCAGCTTGGTTGGGGGAGCCAGGCCAGGACGTTTGGAATTTTTGGAGGCCAGTGCTGGGAAAAAGTGAACAAAAGGTGCTTTTGAGGATAGAGTGGCCAGGAAAGCCCGCAGCCCCAAAGTCTGGGTGGCAATGCAAGTAGTTCCCAGAGACCTTGAAAGAAAACAAGAGTTTTTCTCGCTGCCACCATGGGTGTGGGAGTCACCTCCGGACGTTTGGAATTTTTATGGGCCGGTGCTGGGAAAAAGTGAACAAAAGGTGCTTTTGAGGATAGAGTGGCCAGGAAAGCCCACAGTCCCAAAGTCTGGGTGGCAATGCAAGTAGTTCCCAGAGACCTTGAAAGAAAGCAAGAGTTGTTCTGGCTGCCAGCTTGGGTGTGGGGGTCAGCTCCTGACGTTTGGAATTTTTATGGGCCGGTGCTGGAAAAATGTTAAGAAAAAAGGTGCTTTTGAGGATAGAGTGGCCAGGAAAGCCCGCAGCCCCAAAGTCTGGGTGGCAATGCAAGTAGTTCCCAGAGACCTTGAAAGAAAACAAGAGTTGTTCTCGCTGCCACCATGGGTGTGAGAGTCAGCTCTGGACGTTTGGAATTTTTATGGGCCGGTGCTGGGGAAAAGGTTAAGAAAAAAGGTGCTTTTGAGGATAGAGTGGCCAGGAAAGCCCGCAGCCCCAAAGTCTGGGTGGCAATGCAAGTAGTTCCCAGAGACTTTGAAAGAAAGCAAGAGTTGTTCTGACTGCCACCATGGGTGTGGGACTCAGCTCTGGACGTTTGGAATTTTTATGGGCCGGTGCTGGAAAAATGTTAAGAAAAAAGGTGCTTTTGAGGATAGAGTGGCCAGGAAAGCCTGCAGCCCCAAAGTCTGGGTGGCAATGCAAGTAGTTCCCAGAGACCTTGAAAGAAAGCAAGAGTTGTTCTGGCTGCCACCTTGGTTGTGGGAGCCAGGCCAGGATGTTTGGAATTTTTGGAGGCTGGTGCTGGGAAAAGGTGAAAAAAAGGTGCTTTTGAGGATAGAGTGGCCAGGAAAGCCCGCAGCCCCAAAGTCTGGGTGGCAATGCAAGTAGTTCCCAGAGACCCAGAAAGAAAGGAAGAGTTGTTTTCGCTGCCACCATGGGTGTGGTACTCAGCTCCGGACGTTTGGAATTTTTATGGGCCGGTGCTGGGGAAAAGGTTAAGAAAAAAGGTGCTTTTGAGGATAGAGTGGCCAGGAAAGCCCGCAGCCCCAAAGTCTGGGTGGCAATGCAAGTAGTTCCCAGAGACCTTGAAAGAAAGCAAGTCTTGGTCTGACTGCCAGCTTGATTGTGGGAGCCAGGCCGGGACGTTTGGAATTTTGAAATCCGGTGCTGGGACAAAGTGAACAAAAGGTGCTTTTGAGGATAGAGTGGCCAGGAAAGCCCGCAGCCCCAAAGTCTGGGTGGCAATGCAAGTAGTTCCCAGAGACCTTGAAAGAAAGCAAGACTTGGTCTGGCTGACGCCTTGGTTGGGGGAGCCAGGCCAGGACGTTTGGAATTTTTGGAGGCCGGTGCTGGGAAAAAGTGAACAAAAGGTGCTTTTGAGGATAGAGTGGCCAGGAAAGGCCACAGCCCCAAAGTCTGGGTGGCAATGCAAGTAGTTCCCAGACAATGAAGGAAAGAAACCGTTGTTCTGGCTGCCAGCTTGGGTGTGGGGGTCAGCTCCTGACGTTTGGAATTTTTATGGGCCGGTGCTGGAAAAATGTTAAGAAAAAAGGTGCTTTTGAGGATAGAGTGGCCAGGAAAGCCCGCACCCCAAAGTCTGGGTGGCAATGCAAGTAGTTCCCAGAGACCTTGAAAGAAAGCAAGACTTGGTCTGGCTGACGCCTTGGTTGTGGGAGCCAGGCCAGGATGTTTGGAATTTTTGGAGGCCGGTGCTGGGAAAAAGTGAACAAAAGGTGCTTTTGAGGATAGAGTGGCCAGGAAAGCCCACAGTCCCAAAGTCTGGGTGGCAATGCAAGTAGTTCCCAGAGACCTTGAAAGAAAGCAAGAGTTGTTCTGGCTGCCAGCTTGGGTGTGGGGGTCAGCTCCTGACGTTTGGAATTTTTATGGGCCGGTGCTGGAAAAATGTTAAGAAAAAAGGTGCTTTTGAGGATAGAGTGGCCAGGAAAGCCCGCAGCCCCAAAGTCTGGGTGGCAATGCAAGTAGTTCCCAGAGACCTTGAAAGAAAACAAGAGTTGTTCTCGCTGCCACCATGGGTGTGAGAGTCAGCTCTGGACGTTTGGAATTTTTATGGGCCGGTGCTGGGGAAAAGGTTAAGAAAAAAGGTGCTTTTGAGGATAGAGTGGCCAGGAAAGCCCGCAGCCCCAAAGTCTGGGTGGCAATGCAAGTAGTTCCCAGAGACCTTGAAAAAAAGCAAGTCTTGGTCTGGCTGCCAGCTTGGTTGTGGGAGCCAGGCCAGGACGTTTGGAATTTTGAAGTCCGGTGCTGGGAAAAAGTGAACAAAAGGTGCTTTTGAGGATAGAGTGGCCAGGAAAGCCCGCAGCCCCAAAGTCTGGGTGGCAATGCAAGTAGTTCCCAGAGACCTTGAAAGAAAGCAAGACTTGGTCTGGCTGACACCTTGGTTGGGGGAGCCAGGCCAGGACGTTTGGAATTTTTGGAGGCCGGTGCTGGGAAAAAGCGAACAAAAGGTGCTTTTGAGGATAGAGTGGCCAGGAAAGGCCACAGCCCCAAAGTCTGGGTGGCAATGCAAGTAGTTCCCAGAGAATGAAGGAAAGAAACCGTTGTTCTGGCTGCCAGCTTGGGTGTGGGGGTCAGCTCCTGACGTTTGGAATTTTTATGGGCCGGTGCTGGAAAAATGTTAAGAAAAAAGGTGCTTTTGAGGATAGAGTGGCCAGGAAAGCCCGCACCCCAAAGTCTGGGTGGCAATGCAAGTAGTTCCCAGAGACCTTGAAAGAAAGCAAGACTTGGTCTGGCTGACGCCTTGGTTGTGGGAGCCAGGCCAGGATGTTTGGAATTTTTGGAGGCCAGTGCTGGGAAAAAGTGAACAAAAGGTGCTTTTGAGGATAGAGTGGCCAGGAAAGCCCGCAGCCCCAAAGTCTGGGTGGCAATGCAAGTAGTTCCCAGAGACCTTGAAAGAAAGCAAGAGTTGTTCTGGCTGCCACCTTGGTTGTGGGAGCCAGGCCAGGACGTTTGTAATTTTTGGAGGCCAGTGCTGGGAAAAAGGGAACAAAAGGTGCTTTTGAGGATAGAGTGGCCAGGAAAGCCCGCAGCCCCAAAGTCTGGGTGGCAATGCAAGTAGTTCCCAGAGACTTGAAAGAAAGCAAGACTTGGTCTGGCTGCCAGCTTGGTTGTGGGAGCCAGGCCAGGACGTTTGGAATTTTTGGAGGCCAGTGCTGGGAAAAGGTGAAAAAAAGGTGCTTTTGAGGATAGAGTGGCCAGGAAAGCCCGCAGCCCCAAAGTCTGGGTGGCAATGCAAGTAGTTCCCAGAGGCGTTCATAAAAAGCTAGAGTTGTTCTGGCTGCCAGCTTGGTTGGGGGAGCCAGGCCAGGACGTTTGGAATTTTTGGAGGCCAGTGCTGGGAAAAAGTGAACAAAAGGTGCTTTTGAGGATAGAGTGGCCAGGAAAGCCCGCAGCCCCAAAGTCTGGGTGGCAATGCAAGTAGTTCCCAGAGACCTTGAAAGAAAACAAGAGTTTTTCTCGCTGCCACCATGGGTGTGGGAGTCACCTCCGGACGTTTGGAATTTTTATGGGCCGGTGCTGGGAAAAAGTGAACAAAAGGTGCTTTTGAGGATAGAGTGGCCAGGAAAGCCCACAGTCCCAAAGTCTGGGTGGCAATGCAAGTAGTTCCCAGAGACCTTGAAAGAAAGCAAGAGTTGTTCTGGCTGCCAGCTTGGGTGTGGGGGTCAGCTCCTGACGTTTGGAATTTTTATGGGCCGGTGCTGGAAAAATGTTAAGAAAAAAGGTGCTTTTGAGGATAGAGTGGCCAGGAAAGCCCGCAGCCCCAAAGTCTGGGTGGCAATGCAAGTAGTTCCCAGAGACCTTGAAAGAAAACAAGAGTTGTTCTGGCTGCCACCATGGGTGTGAGAGTCAGCTCTGGACGTTTGGAATTTTTATGGGCCGGTGCTGGGGAAAAGGTTAAGAAAAAAGGTGCTTTTGAGGATAGAGTGGCCAGGAAAGCCCGCAGCCCCAAAGTCTGGGTGGCAATGCAAGTAGTTCCCAGAGACCTTGAAAAAAAGCAAGTCTTGGTCTGGCTGCCAGCTTGGTTGTGGGAGCCAGGCCAGGACGTTTGGAATTTTGAAGTCCGGTGCTGGGAAAAAGTGAACAAAAGGTGCTTTTGAGGATAGAGTGGCCAGGAAAGCCCGCAGCCCCAAAGTCTGGGTGGCAATGCAAGTAGTTCCCAGAGACCTTGAAAGAAAGCAAGACTTGGTCTGGCTGACACCTTGGTTGGGGGAGCCAGGCCAGGACGTTTGGAATTTTTGGAGGCCGGTGCTGGGAAAAAGCGAACAAAAGGTGCTTTTGAGGATAGAGTGGCCAGGAAAGGCCACAGCCCCAAAGTCTGGGTGGCAATGCAAGTAGTTCCCAGAGAATGAAGGAAAGAAACCGTTGTTCTGGCTGCCAGCTTGGGTGTGGGGGTCAGCTCCTGACGTTTGGAATTTTTATGGGCCGGTGCTGGAAAAATGTTAAGAAAAAAGGTGCTTTTGAGGATAGAGTGGCCAGGAAAGCCCGCACCCCAAAGTCTGGGTGGCAATGCAAGTAGTTCCCAGAGACCTTGAAAGAAAGCAAGACTTGGTCTGGCTGACGCCTTGGTTGTGGGAGCCAGGCCAGGATGTTTGGAATTTTTGGAGGCCAGTGCTGGGAAAAAGTGAACAAAAGGTGCTTTTGAGGATAGAGTGGCCAGGAAAGCCCGCAGCCCCAAAGTCTGGGTGGCAATGCAAGTAGTTCCCAGAGACCTTGAAAGAAAGCAAGAGTTGTTCTGGCTGCCACCTTGGTTGTGGGAGCCAGGCCAGGACGTTTGTAATTTTTGGAGGCCAGTGCTGGGAAAAAGGGAACAAAAGGTGCTTTTGAGGATAGAGTGGCCAGGAAAGCCCGCAGCCCCAAAGTCTGGGTGGCAATGCAAGTAGTTCCCAGAGACTTGAAAGAAAGCAAGACTTGGTCTGGCTGCCAGCTTGGTTGTGGGAGCCAGGCCAGGACGTTTGGAATTTTTGGAGGCCAGTGCTGGGAAAAGGTGAAAAAAAGGTGCTTTTGAGGATAGAGTGGCCAGGAAAGCCCGCAGCCCCAAAGTCTGGGTGGCAATGCAAGTAGTTCCCAGAGGCGTTCATAAAAAGCTAGAGTTGTTCTGGCTGCCAGCTTGGTTGGGGGAGCCAGGCCAGGACGTTTGGAATTTTTGGAGGCCAGTGCTGGGAAAAAGTGAACAAAAGGTGCTTTTGAGGATAGAGTGGCCAGGAAAGCCCGCAGCCCCAAAGTCTGGGTGGCAATGCAAGTAGTTCCCAGAGACCTTGAAAGAAAACAAGAGTTTTTCTCGCTGCCACCATGGGTGTGGGAGTCACCTCCGGACGTTTGGAATTTTTATGGGCCGGTGCTGGGGAAAAGGTTAAGAAAAAAGGTGCTTTTGAGGATAGAGTGGCCAGGAAAGCCCGCAGCCCCAAAGTCTGGGTGGCAATGCAAGTAGTTCCCAGAGAATGAAGGAAAGAAACCGTTGTTCTGGCTGCCAGCTTGGGTGTGGGAGCCAGGCCAGGATGTTTGGAATTTTTGGAGGCCGGTGCTGGGAAACAGGGAACAAAAGGTGCTTTTGAGGATAGAGTGGCCAGGAAAGCCCACAGCCCCAAAGTCTGGGTGGCAATGCAAGTAGTTCCCAGAGACCTTGAAAGAAAGCAAGAGTTGTTCTGGCTGCCAGCTTGGTTGTGGGAGCCAGGCCAGGACGTTTGGAATTTTTGGAGGCCTGTGCTGGGAAAAAGTGAACAAAAGGTGCTTTTGAGGATAGAGTGGCCAGGAAAGCCCGCAGCCCCAAAGTCTGGGTGGCAATGCAAGTAGTTCCCAGAGGCGTTCATAAAAAGCTAGAGTTGTTCTGGCTGCCAGCTTGGTTGGGGGAGCCAGGCCAGGACGTTTGGAATTTTTGGAGGCCAGTGCTGGGAAAAGGTGAAAAAAAGGTGCTTTTGAGGATAGAGTGGCCAGGAAAGCCCGCAGCCCCAAAGTCTGGGTGGCAATGCAAGTAGTTCCCAGAGACCTTGAAAGAAAGCAAGACTTGGTCTGGCTGACGCTTTGGTTGTGGGAGCCAGGCCAGGACGTTTGGAATTTTTGAGTCCGGTGCTGGGAAAAAGTGAACAAAAGGTGCTTTTGAGGATAGAGTGGCCAGGAAAGCCCGCACCCCAAAGTCTGGGTGGCAATGCAAGTAGTTCCCAGAGACCTTGAAAGAAAGCAAGAGTTGTTCTGGCTGCCAGCTTGGTTGTGGGAGCCAGGCCAGGACGTTTGGAATTTTTGAAGGCCAGTGCTGGGAAAAGGTGAAAAAAAGGTGCTTTTGAGGATAGAGTGGCCAGGAAAGCCCGCAGCCCCAAAGTCTGGGTGGCAATGCAAGTAGTTCCCAGAGACCTTGAAAGAAAGCAAGAGTTGTTCTCGCTGCCACCATGGGTGTGGGACTCAGCTCCGGACTATTGGAATTTTTATGGGCCGGTGCTGGGAAAAAGGTTAAGAAAAAAGGTGCTTTTGAGGATAGAGTGGCCAGGAAAGCCCGCAGCCCAAAGTCTGGGTGGCAATGCAAGTAGTTCCCAGAGGCATTCATAAAAAGCAAGAGTTGTTCTGGCTGCCAGCTTGGTTGTGGGAGCCAGGCCAGGACGTTTGGAATTTTGAAGTCCGGTGCTGGGAAAAAGTGAACAAAAGGTGCTTTTGAGGATAGAGTGGCCAGGAAACCCCGCAGCCCCAAAGTCTGGGTGGCAATGCAAGTAGTTCCCAGAGACCTTGAAAGAAAGCAAGAGTTGTTCTCGCTGCCACCATGGGTGTGGGAGTCAGCTCCGGACTTTTGGAATTTTTATGGGCCGGTGCTGGGGAAAAGGTTAAGAAAAAAGGTGCTTTTGAGGATAGAGTGGCCAGGAAAGCCCGCAGCCCCAAAGTCTGGGTGGCAATGCAAGTAGTTCCCAGAGACCTTGAAAGAAAGCAAGACTTGGTCTGGCTGACGCCTTGGTTGGGGGAGCCAGGCCAGGACGTTTGGAATTTTTGGAGGCCGGTGCTGGGAAAAAGTGAACAAAAGGTGCTTTTGAGGATAGAGTGGCCAGGAAAGCCCACAGCCCCAAAGTCTGGGTGGCAATGCAAGTAGTTCCCAGAGAATGAAGGAAAGAAACCGTTGTTCTGGCTGCCAGCTTGGGTGTGGGGGTCAGCTCCTGACGTTTGAATTTTTATGGGCCGGTGCTGGAAAAATGTTAAGAAAAAAGGTGCTTTTGAGGATAGAGTGGCCAGGAAAGCCCACACCCCAAAGTCTGGGTGGCAATGCAAGTAGTTCCCAGAGACCTTGAAAGAAAGCAAGAGTTGTTCTGGCTGCCAGCTTGGGTGTGGGACTCAGCTCCGGACGTTTGGCATATTGGAGGCTGGTGCTGGGACAAAGTGAACAAAAGGTGCTTTTGAGGATAGAGTGGCCAGGAAAGCCCGCAGCCCCAAAGTCTGGGTGGCAATGCAAGTAGTTCCCAGAGACCTTGAAAGAAAGCAAGAGTTGTTCTGGCTGCCAGCTTGGTTGTGGGATCCAGGCCAGGACGTTTGGAACTTTTGGAGGCTGGTGCTGGGAAAAAGTGAACAAAAGGTGCTTTTGAGGACAGAGTGGCCAGGAAAGCCCGCAGCCCCAAAGTCTGGGTGGCAATGCAAGTAGTTCCCAGAGAATGAAGGAAAGAAACCGTTGTTCTGGCTGCCAGCTTGGGTGTGGGAGCCAGGCCAGGACGTTTGGAATTTTTGGAGGCCTGTGCTGGGAAAAAGGGAACAAAAGGTGCTTTTGAGGATAGAGTGGCCAGGAAAGCCCGCAGCCCCAAAGTCTGGGTGGCAATGCAAGTAGTTCCCAGAAGCGTTCATAAAAAGCAAGAGTTGTTCGGGCTGCCAGCTTGGTTGGGGGAGCCAGGCCAGGACGTTTGGAATTTTTGGAGGCCAGTGCTGGGAAAAAGGGAACAAAAGGTGCTTTTGAGGATAGAGTGGCCAGGAAAGCCCGCAGCCCCAAAGTCTGGGTGGCAATGCAAGTAGTTCCCAGAGACCTTGAAAGAAAGCAAGACTTGGTCTGGCTGCCACCTTAGTTGGGGGAGCCAGGCCAGGATGTTTGGAATTTTTGGAGGCCGGTGCTGGGAAAAAGTGAACAAAAGGTGCTTTTGAGGATAGAGTGGCCAGGAAAGCCCGCAGCCCCAAAGTCTGGGTGGCAATGCAAGTAGTTCCCAGAGACCTTGAAAGAAAGCAAGACTTGGTCTGGCTGACGCCTTGGTTGGGGGAGCCAGGCCAGGACGTTTGGAATTTTTGGAGGCCGGTGCTGGGAAAAAGCGAACAAAAGGTGCTTTTGAGGATAGAGTGGCCAGGAAAGCCCACAGCCCCAAAGTCTGGGTGGCAATGCAAGTAGTTCCCAGAGAATGAAGGAAAGAAACCGTTGTTCTGGCTGCCAGCTTGGGTGTGGGGGTCAGCTCCTGACGTTTGGAATTTTTATGGGCCGGTGCTGGAAAAAGGTTAAGAAAAAAGGTGCTTTTGAGGATAGAGTGGCCAGGAAAGCCCGCACCCCAAAGTCTGGGTGGCAATGCAAGTAGTTCCCAGAGACCTTGAAAGAAAGCAAGACTTGGTCTGGCTGACGCCTTTGTTGTGGGAGCCAGGCCAGGATGTTTGGAATTTTTGGAGGCCAGTGCTGGGAAAAAGGGAACAAAAGGTGCTTTTGAGGATAGAGTGGCCAGGAAAGCCCGCAGCCCCAAAGTCTGGGTGGCAATGCAAGTAGTTCCCAGAGAATGAAGGAAAGAAGCCGTTGTTCTGGCTGCCAGCTTGGGTGTGGGAGCCAGGCCAGGACGTTTGGAATTTTTATGGGCCGGTGCTGGAAAAATGTTAAGAAAAAAGGTGCTTTTGAGGATAGAGTGGCCAGGAAAGCCCGCACCCCAAAGTCTGGGTGGCAATGCAAGTAGTTCCCAGAGACCTTGAAAGAAAGCAAGACTTGGTCTGGCTGACGCCTTGGTTGTGGGAGCCAGGCCAGGATGTTTGGAATTTTTGGAGGCCGGTGCTGGGAAAAAGTGAACAAAAGGTGCTTTTGAGGATAGAGTGGCCAGGAAAGCCCACAGCCCCAAAGTCTGGGTGGCAATGCAAGTAGTTCCCAGAGACCTTGAAAGAAAGCAAGAGTTGTTCTGGCTGCCACCATGGGTGTGGGACTCAGCTCTGGACGTTTGGAATTTTTATGGGCCGGTGCTGGAAAAATGTTAAGAAAAAAGGTGCTTTTGAGGATAGAGTGGCCAGGAAAGCCTGCAGCCCCAAAGTCTGGGTGGCAATGCAAGTAGTTCCCAGAGACCTTGAAAGAAAGCAAGAGTTGTTCTGGCTGCCACCTTGGTTGTGGGAGCCAGGCCAGGATGTTTGGAATTTTTGGAGGCCAGTGCTGGGAAAAGGTGAAAAAAAGGTGCTTTTGAGGATAGAGTGGCCAGGAAAGCCCGCAGCCCCAAAGTCTGGGTGGCAATGCAAGTAGTTCCCAGAGACCTTGAAAGAAAGGAAGAGTTGTTCTCGCTGCCACCATGGGTGTGGGACTCAGCTCCGGACGTTTGGAATTTTTATGGGCCGGTGCTGGGGAAAAGGTTAAGAAAAAAGGTGCTTTTGAGGATAGAGTGGCCAGGAAAGCCCGCAGCCCCAAAGTCTGGGTGGCAATGCAAGTAGTTCCCAGAGACCTTGAAAGAAAGCAAGTCTTGGTCTGACTGCCAGCTTGATTGTGGGAGCCAGGCCTGGACGTTTGGAATTTTGAAGTCCGGTGCTGGGATAAAGTGAACAAAAGGTGCTTTTGAGGATAGAGTGGCCAGGAAAGCCCGCAGCCCCAAAGTCTGGGTGGCAATGCAAGTAGTTCCCAGAGACCTTGAAAGAAAGCAAGTCTTGGTCTGGCTGACGCCTTGGTTGTGGGAGCCAGGCCAGGACGTTTGGAATTTTTGGAGGCCGGTGCTGGGAAAAAGCGAACAAAAGGTGCTTTTGAGGATAGAGTGGCCAGGAAAGGCCACAGCCCCAAAGTCTGGGTGGCAATGCAAGTAGTTCCCAGACAATGAAGGAAAGAAACCGTTGTTCTGGCTGCCAGCTTGGGTGTGGGGGTCAGCTCCTGACGTTTGGAATTTTTATGGGCCGGTGCTGGAAAAATGTTAAGAAAAAAGGTGCTTTTGAGGATAGAGTGGCCAGGAAAGCCCGCAGCCCCAAAGTCTGGGTGGCAATGCAAGTAGTTCCCAGAGACCTTGAAAGAAAGCAAGACTTGGTCTGGCTGACGCCTTGGTTGTGGGAGCCAGGCCAGGATGTTTGGAATTTTTGGAGGCCGGTGCTGGGAAAAAGTGAACAAAAGGTGCTTTTGAGGATAGAGTGGCCAGGAAAGCCCACAGTCCCAAAGTCTGGGTGGCAATGCAAGTAGTTCCCAGAGACCTTGAAAGAAAGCAAGAGTTGTTCTGGCTGCCACCATGGGTGTGGGACTCAGCTCCGGACTATTGGAATTTTTATGGGCCGGTGCTGGAAAAATGTTAAGAAAAAAGGTGCTTTTGAGGATAGAGTGGCCAGGAAAGCCCGCAGCCCCAAAGTCTGGGTGGCAATGCAAGTAGTTCCCAGAGACCTTGAAAGAAAACAAGAGTTGTTCTCGCTGCCACCATGGGTGTGGGAGTCAGCTCTGGACGTTTGGAATTTTTATGGGCCGGTGCTGGGGAAAAGGTTAAGAAAAAAGGTGCTTTTGAGGATAGAGTGGCCAGGAAAGCCCGCAGCCCCAAAGTCTGGGTGGCAATGCAAGTAGTTCCCAGAGACCTTGAAAAAAAGCAAGTCTTGGTCTGGCTGCCAGCTTGGTTGTGGGAGCCAGGCCAGGACGTTTGGAATTTTGAAGTCCGGTGCTGGGAAAAAGTGAACAAAAGGTGCTTTTGAGGATAGAGTGGCCAGGAAAGCCCGCAGCCCCAAAGTCTGGGTGGCAATGCAAGTAGTTCCCAGAGACCTTGAAAGAAAGCAAGACTTGGTCTGGCTGACGCCTTGGTTGGGGGAGCCAGGCCAGGATGTTTGGAATTTTTGGAGGCCGGTGCTGGGAAAAAGCGAACAAAAGGTGCTTTTGAGGATAGAGTGGCCAGGAAAGCCCACAGCCCCAAAGTCTGGGTGGCAATGCAAGTAGTTCCCAGAGAATGACGGAAAGAAACCGTTGTTCTGGCTGCCAGCTTGGGTGTGGGGGTCAGCTCCTGACGTTTGGAATTTTTATGGGCCGGTGCTGGAAAAATGTTAAGAAAAAAGGTGCTTTTGAGGATAGAGTGGCCAGGAAAGCCCGCACCCCAAAGTCTGGGTGGCAATGCAAGTAGTTACCAGAGACCTTGAAAGAAAGCAAGACTTGGTCTGGCTGACGCCTTGGTTGTGGGAGCCAGGCCAGGATGTTTGGAATTTTTGGAGGCCAGTGCTGGGAAAAAGTGAACAAAAGGTGCTTTTGAGGATAGAGTGGCCAGGAAAGCCCGCAGCCCCAAAGTCTGGGTGGCAATGCAAGTAGTTCCCAGAGACTTGAAAGAAAGCAAGAGTTGTTCTGGCTGCCACCTTGGTTGTGGGAGCCAGGCCAGGACGTTTGGAATTTTTGGAGGCCAGTGCTGGGAAAAAGGGAACAAAAGGTGCTTTTGAGGATAGAGTGGCCAGGAAAGCCCGCAGCCCCAAAGTCTGGGTGGCAATGCAAGTAGTTCCCAGAGACTTGAAAGAAAGCAAGACTTGGTCTGGCTGCCAGCTTGGTTGTGGGAGCCAGGCCAGGACGTTTGGAATTTTTGGAGGCCAGTGCTGGGAAAAGGTGAAAAAAAGGTGCTTTTGAGGATAGAGTGGCCAGGAAAGCCCGCACCCCAAAGTCTGGGTGGCAATGCAAGTAGTTCCCAGAGGCGTTCATAAAAAGCTAGAGTTGTTCTGGCTGCCAGCTTGGTTGGGGGAGCCAGGCCAGGACGTTTGGAATTTTTGGAGGCCAGTGCTGGGAAAAAGTGAACAAAAGGTGCTTTTGAGGATAGAGTGGCCAGGAAAGCCCGCAGCCCCAAAGTCTGGGTGGCAATGCAAGTAGTTCCCAGAGACCTTGAAAGAAAACAAGAGTTTTTCTCGCTGCCACCATGGGTGTGGGAGTCACCTCCGGACGTTTGGAATTTTTATGGGCCGGTGCTGGGGAAAAGGTTAAGAAAAAAGGTGCTTTTGAGGATAGAGTGGCCAGGAAAGCCCACAGCCCCAAAGTCTGGGTGGCAATGCAAGTAGTTCCCAGAGAATGAAGGAAAGAAACCGTTGTTCTGGCTGCCAGCTTGGGTGTGGGAGCCAGGCCAGGATGTTTGGAATTTTTGGAGGCCGGTGCTGGGAAACAGGGAACAAAAGGTGCTTTTGAGGATAGAGTGGCCAGGAAAGCCCACAGCCCCAAAGTCTGGGTGGCAATGCAAGTAGTTCCCAGAGACCTTGAAAGAAAGCAAGAGTTGTTCTGGCTGCCACCTTGGTTGTGGGAGCCAGGCCAGGACGTTTGGAATTTTTGGAGGCCTGTGCTGGGAAAAAGTGAACAAAAGGTGCTTTTGAGGATAGAGTGGCCAGGAAAGCCCGCAGCCCCAAAGTCTGGGTGGCAATGCAAGTAGTTCCCAGAGGCGTTCATAAAAAGCTAGAGTTGTTCTGGCTGCCAGCTTGGTTGTGGGAGCCAGGCCAGGACGTTTGGAATTTTGAAGTCCGGTGCTGGGAAAAAGTGAACAAAAGGTGCTTTTGAGGATAGAGTGGCCAGGAAAGCCCGCAGCCCCAAAGTCTGGGTGGCAATGCAAGTAGTTCCCAGAGACCTTGAAAGAAAGCAAGAGTTGTTCTCGCTGCCACCATGGGTGTGGGAGTCAGCTCCGGACTTTTGGAATTTTTATGGGCCGGTGCTGGGGAAAAGGTTAAGAAAAAAGGTGCTTTTGAGGATAGAGTGGCCAGGAAAGCCCGCAGCCCCAAAGTCTGGGTGGCAATGCAAGTAGTTCCCAGAGACCTTGAAAGAAAGCAAGACTTGGTCTGGCTGACGCCTTGGTTGGGGGAGCCAGGCCAGGACGTTTGGAATTTTTGGAGGCCGGTGCTGGGAAAAAGTGAACAAAAGGTGCTTTTGAGGATAGAGTGGCCAGGAAAGCCCACAGCCCCAAAGTCTGGGTGGCAATGCAAGTAGTTCCCAGAGAATGAAGGAAAGAAACCGTTGTTCTGGCTGCCAGCTTGGGTGTGGGGGTCAGCTCCTGACGTTTGGAATTTTTATGGGCCGGTGCTGGAAAAATGTTAAGAAAAAAGGTGCTTTTGAGGATAGAGTGGCCAGGAAAGCCCACACCCCAAAGTCTGGGTGGCAATGCAAGTAGTTCCCAGAGACCTTGAAAGAAAGCAAGAGTTGTTCTGGCTGCCAGCTTGGGTGTGGGACTCAGCTCCGGACGTTTGGCATATTGGAGGCTGGTGCTGGGACAAAGTGAACAAAAGGTGCTTTTGAGGATAGAGTGGCCAGGAAAGCCCACAGCCCCAAAGTCTGGGTGGCAATGCAAGTAGTTCCCAGAGACCTTGAAAGAAAGCAAGAGTTGTTCTGGCTGCCAGCTTGGGTGTGGGAGCCAGGCCAGGACGTTTGGAACTTTTGGAGGCTGGTGCTGGGAAAAAGTGAACAAAAGGTGCTTTTGAGGACAGAGTGGCCAGGAAAGCCCGCAGCCCCAAAGTCTGGGTGGCAATGCAAGTAGTTCCCAGAGAATGAAGGAAAGAAACCGTTGTTCTGGCTGCCAGCTTGGGTGTGGGAGCCAGGCCAGGACGTTTGGAATTTTTGGAGGCCTGTGCTGGGAAAAAGGGAACAAAAGGTGCTTTTGAGGATAGAGTGGCCAGGAAAGCCCGCAGCCCCAGAGTCTGGGTGGCAATGCAAGTAGTTCCCAGAAGCGTTCATAAAAAGCAAGAGTTGTTCTGGCTGCCAGCTTGGTTGGGGGAGCCAGGCCAGGACGTTTGGAATTTTTGGAGGCCAGTGCTGGGAAAAAGGGAACAAAAGGTGCTTTTGAGGATAGAGTGGCCAGGAAAGCCCGCAGCCCCAAAGTCTGGGTGGCAATGCAAGTAGTTCCCAGAGGCGTTCATAAAAAGCTAGAGTTGTTCTGGCTGCCAGCTTGGTTGGGGGAGCCAGGCCAGGACGTTTGGAATTTTGAAGTCCGGTGCTGGGAAAAAGTGAACAAAAGGTGCTTTTGAGGATAGAGTGGCCAGGAAACCCCGCAGCCCCAAAGTCTGGGTGGCAATGCAAGTAGTTCCCAGAGACCTTGAAAGAAAGCAAGAGTTGTTCTCGCTGCCACCATGGGTGTGGGAGTCAGCTCCGGACTTTTGGAATTTTTATGGGCCGGTGCTGGGGAAAAGGTTAAGAAAAAAGGTGCTTTTGAGGATAGAGTGGCCAGGAAAGCCCGCAGCCCCAAAGTCTGGGTGGCAATGCAAGTAGTTCCCAGAGACCTTGAAAGAAAGCAAGACTTGGTCTGGCTGACGCCTTGGTTGGGGGAGCCAGGCCAGGACGTTTGGAATTTTTGGAGGCCGGTGCTGGGAAAAAGTGAACAAAAGGTGCTTTTGAGGATAGAGTGGCCAGGAAAGCCCACAGCCCCAAAGTCTGGGTGGCAATGCAAGTAGTTCCCAGAGAATGAAGGAAAGAAACCGTTGTTCTGGCTGCCAGCTTGGGTGTGGGGGTCAGCTCCTGACGTTTGGAATTTTTATGGGCCGGTGCTGGAAAAATGTTAAGAAAAAAGGTGCTTTTGAGGATAGAGTGGCCAGGAAAGCCCACACCCCAAAGTCTGGGTGGCAATGCAAGTAGTTCCCAGAGACCTTGAAAGAAAGCAAGAGTTGTTCTGGCTGCCAGCTTGGGTGTGGGACTCAGCTCCGGACGTTTGGCATATTGGAGGCTGGTGCTGGGACAAAGTGAACAAAAGGTGCTTTTGAGGATAGAGTGGCCAGGAAAGCCCGCAGCCCCAAAGTCTGGGTGGCAATGCAAGTAGTTCCCAGAGACCTTGAAAGAAAGCAAGAGTTGTTCTGGCTGCCAGCTTGGGTGTGGGAGCCAGGCCAGGACGTTTGGAACTTTTGGAGGCTGGTGCTGGGAAAAAGTGAACAAAAGGTGCTTTTGAGGACAGAGTGGCCAGGAAAGCCCGCAGCCCCAAAGTCTGGGTGGCAATGCAAGTAGTTCCCAGAGAATGAAGGAAAGAAACCGTTGTTCTGGCTGCCAGCTTGGGTGTGGGGGTCAGCTCCTGACGTTTGGAATTTTTATGGGCCGGTGCTGGAAAAAGGTTAAGAAAAAAGGTGCTTTTGAGGATAGAGTGGCCAGGAAAGCCCGCACCCCAAAGTCTGGGTGGCAATGCAAGTAGTTCCCAGAGACCTTGAAAGAAAGCAAGACTTGGTCTGGCTGACGCCTTTGTTGTGGGAGCCAGGCCAGGATGTTTGGAATTTTTGGAGGCCAGTGCTGGGAAAAAGGGAACAAAAGGTGCTTTTGAGGATAGAGTGGCCAGGAAAGCCCGCAGCCCCAAAGTCTGGGTGGCAATGCAAGTAGTTCCCAGAGAATGAAGGAAAGAAACCGTTGTTCTGGCTGCCAGCTTGGGTGTGGGAGCCAGGCCAGGACGTTTGGAATTTTTATGGGCCGGTGCTGGAAAAATGTTAAGAAAAAAGGTGCTTTTGAGGATAGAGTGGCCAGGAAAGCCCGCACCCCAAAGTCTGGGTGGCAATGCAAGTAGTTCCCAGAGACCTTGAAAGAAAGCAAGACTTGGTCTGGCTGACGACTTGGTTGGGGGAGCCAGGCCAGGACGTTTGGAATTTTTGGAGTCCGGTGCTGGGAAAAAGTGAACAAAAGGTGCTTTTGAGGATAGAGTGGCCAGGAAAGCCCACAGCCCCAAAGTCTGGGTGGCAATGCAAGTAGTTCCCAGAGACCTTGAAAGAAAGCAAGAGTTGTTCTGGCTGCCACCATGGGTGTGGGACTCAGCTCTGGACGTTTGGAATTTTTATGGGCCGGTGCTGGAAAAATGTTAAGAAAAAAGGTGCTTTTGAGGATAGAGTGGCCAGGAAAGCCTGCAGCCCCAAAGTCTGGGTGGCAATGCAAGTAGTTCCCAGAGACCTTGAAAGAAAGCAAGAGTTGTTCTGGCTGCCACCTTGGTTGTGGGAGCCAGGCCAGGATGTTTGGAATTTTTGGAGGCCAGTGCTGGGAAAAGGTGAAAAAAAGGTGCTTTTGAGGATAGAGTGGCCAGGAAAGCCCGCAGCCCCAAAGTCTGGGTGGCAATGCAAGTAGTTCCCAGAGACCTTGAAAGAAAGGAAGAGTTGTTCTCGCTGCCACCATGGGTGTGGGACTCAGCTCCGGACGTTTGGAATTTTTATGGGCCGGTGCTGGGGAAAAGGTTAAGAAAAAAGGTGCTTTTGAGGATAGAGTGGCCAGGAAAGCCCGCAGCCCCAAAGTCTGGGTGGCAATGCAAGTAGTTCCCAGAGACCTTGAAAGAAAGCAAGTCTTGGTCTGACTGCCAGCTTGATTGTGGGAGCCAGGCCTGGACGTTTGGAATTTTGAAGTCCGGTGCTGGGATAAAGTGAACAAAAGGTGCTTTTGAGGATAGAGTGGCCAGGAAAGCCCGCAGCCCCAAAGTCTGGGTGGCAATGCAAGTAGTTCCCAGAGACCTTGAAAGAAAGCAAGACTTGGTCTGGCTGACGCCTTGGTTGGGGGAGCCAGGCCAGGACGTTTGGAATTTTTGGAGGCCGGTGCTGGGAAAAAGCGAACAAAAGGTGCTTTTGAGGATAGAGTGGCCAGGAAAGCCCGCAGCCCGAAAGTCTGGGTGGCAATGCAAGTAGTTCCCAGACAATGAAGGAAAGAAACCGTTGTTCTGGCTGCCAGCTTGGGTGTGGGGGTCAGCTCCTGACGTTTGGAATTTTTATGGGCCGGTGCTGGAAAAAGGTTAAGAAAAAAGGTGCTTTTGAGGATAGAGTGGCCAGGAAAGCCCGCAGCCCCAAAGTCTGGGTGGCAATGCAAGTAGTTCCCAGAGACCTTGAAAGAAAGCAAGACTTGGTCTGGCTGACGCCTTGGTTGGGGGAGCCAGGCCAGGATGTTTGGAATTTTTGGAGGCCGGTGCTGGGAAAAAGTGAACAAAAGGTGCTTTTGAGGATAGAGTGGCCAGGAAAGCCCACAGTCCCAAAGTCTGGGTGGCAATGCAAGTAGTTCCCAGAGACCTTGAAAGAAAGGAAGAGTTGTTCTGGCTGCCAGCTTGGGTGTGGGGGTCAGCTCCTGACGTTTGGAATTTTTATGGGCCGGTGCTGGAAAAAGGTTAAGAAAAAAGGTGCTTTTGAGGATAGAGTGGCCAGGAAAGCCCGCAGCCCCAAAGTCTGGGTGGCAATGCAAGTAGTTCCCAGAGACCTTGAAAGAAAACAAGAGTTGTTCTCGCTGCCACCATGGGTGTGGGAGTCAGCTCTGGACGTTTGGAATTTTTATGGGCCGGTGCTGGGGAAAAGGTTAAGAAAAAAGGTGCTTTTGAGGATAGAGTGGCCAGGAAAGCCCGCAGCCCCAAAGTCTGGGTGGCAATGCAAGTAGTTCCCAGAGACCTTGAAAAAAAGCAAGTCTTGGTCTGGCTGCCAGCTTGGTTGTGGGAGCCAGGCCAGGACGTTTGGAATTTTGAAGTCCGGTGCTGGGAAAAAGTGAACAAAAGGTGCTTTTGAGGATAGAGTGGCCAGGAAAGCCCGCACCCCAAAGTCTGGGTGGCAATGCAAGTAGTTCCCAGAGACCTTGAAAGAAAGCAAGACTTGGTCTGGCTGACGCCTTGGTTGTGGGAGCCAGGCCAGGATGTTTGGAATTTTTGGAGGCCAGTGCTGGGAAAAAGTGAACAAAAGGTGCTTTTGAGGATAGAGTGGCCAGGAAAGCCCGCAGCCCCAAAGTCTGGGTGGCAATGCAAGTAGTTCCCAGAGACTTGAAAGAAAGCAAGAGTTGTTCTGGCTGCCACCTTGGTTGGGGGAGCCAGGCCAGGACGTTTGGAATTTTTGGAGGCCAGTGCTGGGAAAAAGGGAACAAAAGGTGCTTTTGAGGATAGAGTGGCCAGGAAAGCCCGCAGCCCCAAAGTCTGGGTGGCAATGCAAGTAGTTCCCAGAGACTTGAAAGAAAGCAAGAGTTGTTCTGGCTGCCAGCTTGGTTGTGGGAGCCAGGCCAGGACGTTTGGAATTTTTGGAGGCCAGTGCTGGGAAAAGGTGAACAAAAGGTGCTTTTGAGGATAGAGTGGCCAGGAAAGCCCGCAGCCCCAAAGTCTGGGTGGCAATGCAAGTAGTTCCCAGAGGCGTTCATAAAAAGCTAGAGTTGTTCTGGCTGCCAGCTTGGTTGGGGGAGCCAGGCCAGGACGTTTGGAATTTTTGGAGGCCAGTGCTGGGAAAAAGTGAACAAAAGGTGCTTTTGAGGATAGAGTGGCCAGGAAAGCCCGCAGCCCCAAAGTCTGGGTGGCAATGCAAGTAGTTCCCAGAGACCTTGAAAGAAAACAAGAGTTGTTCTCGCTGCCACCATGGGTGTGGGAGTCACCTCCGGACGTTTGGAATTTTTATGGGCCGGTGCTGGGGAAAAGGTTAAGAAAAAAGGTGCTTTTGAGGATAGAGTGGCCAGGAAAGCCCGCAGCCCCAAAGTCTGGGTGGCAATGCAAGTAGTTCCCAGAGAATGAAGGAAAGAAACCGTTGTTCTGGCTGCCAGCTTGGGTGTGGGAGCCAGTCCAGGATGTTTGGAATTTTTGGAGGCCGGTGCTGGGAAACAGGGAACAAAAGGTGCTTTTGAGGATAGAGTGGCCAGGAAAGCCCACAGCCCCAAAGTCTGGGTGGCAATGCAAGTAGTTCCCAGAGACCTTGAAAGAAAGCAAGAGTTGTTCTGGCTGCCAGCTTGGTTGTGGGAGCCAGGCCAGGACGTTTGGAATTTTTGGAGGCCTGTGCTGGGAAAAAGTGAACAAAAGGTGCTTTTGAGGATAGAGTGGCCAGGAAAGCCCGCAGCCCCAAAGTCTGGGTGGCAATGCAAGTAGTTCCCAGAGGCGTTCATAAAAAGCTAGAGTTGTTCTGGCTGCCAGCTTGGTTGGGGGAGCCAGGCCAGGACGTTTGGAATTTTTGGAGGCCAGTGCTGGGAAAAGGTGAAAAAAAGGTGCTTTTGAGGATAGAGTGGCCAGGAAAGCCCGCAGCCCCAAAGTCTGGGTGGCAATGCAAGTAGTTCCCAGAGACCTTGAAAGAAAGCAAGAGTTGTTCTCGCTGCCACCATGGGTGTGGGACTCAGCTCCGGACTATTGGAATTTTTATGGGCCGGTGCTGGGAAAAAGGTTAAGAAAAAAGGTGCTTTTGAGGATAGAGTGGCCAGGAAAGCCCGCAGCCCCAAAGTCTGGGTGGCAATGCAAGTAGTTCCCAGAGGCATTCATAAAAAGCAAGAGTTGTTCTGGCTGCCAGCTTGGTTGTGGGAGCCAGGCCAGGACGTTTGGAATTTTGAAGTCCGGTGCTGGGAAAAAGTGAACAAAAGGTGCTTTTGAGGATAGAGTGGCCAGGAAAGCCCGCAGCCCCAAAGTCTGGGTGGCAATGCAAGTAGTTCCCAGAGACCTTGAAAGAAAGCAAGAGTTGTTCTCGCTGCCACCATGGGTGTGGGAGTCACCTCCGGACTTTTGGAATTTTTATGGGCCGGTGCTGGGGAAAAGGTTAAGAAAAAAGGTGCTTTTGAGGATAGAGTGGCCAGGAAAGCCCGCAGCCCCAAAGTCTGGGTGGCAATGCAAGTAGTTCCCAGAGACCTTGAAAGAAAGCAAGACTTGGTCTGGCTGACGCCTTGGTTGGGGGAGCCAGGCCAGGACGTTTGGAATTTTTGGAGGCCGGTGCTGGGAAAAAGTGAACAAAAGGTGCTTTTGAGGATAGAGTGGCCAGGAAAGCCCACAGCCCCAAAGTCTGGGTGGCAATGCAAGTAGTTCCCAGAGAATGAAGGAAAGAAACCGTTGTTCTGGCTGCCAGCTTGGGTGTGGGGGTCAGCTCCTGACGTTTGGAATTTTTATGGGCCGGTGCTGGAAAAATGTTAAGAAAAAAGGTGCTTTTGAGGATAGAGTGGCCAGGAAAGCCCACACCCCAAAGTCTGGGTGGCAATGCAAGTAGTTCCCAGAGACCTTGAAAGAAAGCAAGAGTTGTTCTGGCTGCCAGCTTGGGTGTGGGACTCAGCTCCGGACGTTTGGCATATTGGAGGCTGGTGCTGGGACAAAGTGAACAAAAGGTGCTTTTGAGGATAGAGTGGCCAGGAAAGCCCGCAGCCCCAAAGTCTGGGTGGCAATGCAAGTAGTTCCCAGAGACCTTGAAAGAAAGCAAGAGTTGTTCTGGCTGCCAGCTTGGGTGTGGGAGCCAGGCCAGGACGTTTGGAACTTTTGGAGGCTGGTGCTGGGAAAAAGTGAACAAAAGGTGCTTTTGAGGACAGAGTGGCCAGGAAAGCCCGCAGCCCCAAAGTCTGGGTGGCAATGCAAGTAGTTCCCAGAGAATGAAGGAAAGAAACCGTTGTTCTGGCTGCCAGCTTGGGTGTGGGAGCCAGGCCAGGACGTTTGGAATTTTTGGAGGCCTGTGCTGGGAAAAAGGGAACAAAAGGTGCTTTTGAGGATAGAGTGGCCAGGAAAGCCCGCAGCCCCAAAGTCTGGGTGGCAATGCAAGAAGTTCCCAGAAGCGTTCATAAAAAGCAAGAGTTGTTCTGGCTGCCAGCTTGGTTGGGGGAGCCAGGCCAGGACGTTTGGAATTTTTGGAGGCCAGTGCTGGGAAAAAGGGAACAAAAGGTGCTTTTGAGGATAGAGTGGCCAGGAAAGCCCGCAGCCCCAAAGTCTGGGTGGCAATGCAGTAGTTCCCAGAGACCTTGAAAGAAAGCAAGAGTTGTTCTGGCTGACGACTTGGTTGGGGGAGCCAGGCCAGGATGTTTGGAATTTTTGGAGGCCGGTGCTGGGAAAAAGTGAACAAAAGGTGCTTTTGAGGATAGAGTGGCCAGGAAAGCCCGCAGCCCCAAAGTCTGGGTGGCAATGCAAGTAGTTCCCAGAGACCTTGAAAAAAAGCAAGTCTTGGTCTGGCTGCCAGCTTGGTTGTGGGAGCCAGGCCAGGACGTTTGGAATTTTGAAGTCCGGTGCTGGGAAAAAGTGAACAAAAGGTGCTTTTGAGGATAGAGTGGCCAGGAAAGCCCGCAGCCCCAAAGTCTGGGTGGCAATGCAAGTAGTTCCCAGAGACCTTGAAAGAAAGCAAGACTTGGTCTCGCTGACGCCTTGGTTGGGGGAGCCAGGCCAGGATGTTTGGAATTTTTGGAGGCCGGTGCTGGGAAAAAGCGAACAAAAGGTGCTTTTGAGGATAGAGTGGCCAGGAAAGCCCACAGCCCCAAAGTCTGGGTGGCAATGCAAGTAGTTCCCAGAGAATGAAGGAAAGAAACCGTTGTTCTGGCTGCCAGCTTGGGTGTGGGAGCCAGGCCAGGACGTTTGGAATTTTTATGGGCCGGTGCTGGGAAAAAGGTTAAGAAAAAAGGTGCTTTTGAGGATAGAGTGGCCAGGAAAGCCCGCAGCCCCAAAGTCTGGGTGGCAATGCAAGTAGTTCCCAGAGGCATTCATAAAAAGCAAGAGTTGTTCTGGCTGCCAGCTTGGTTGTGGGAGCCAGGCCAGGACGTTTGGAATTTTGAAGTCCGGTGCTGGGAAAAAGTGAACAAAAGGTGCTTTTGAGGATAGAGTGGCCAGGAAAGCCCGCAGCCCCAAAGTCTGGGTGGCAATGCAAGTAGTTCCCAGAGACCTTGAAAGAAAGCAAGAGTTGTTCTCGCTGCCACCATGGGTGTGGGAGTCACCTCCGGACTTTTGGAATTTTTATGGGCCGGTGCTGGGGAAAAGGTTAAGAAAAAAGGTGCTTTTGAGGATAGAGTGGCCAGGAAAGCCCGCAGCCCCAAAGTCTGGGTGGCAATGCAAGTAGTTCCCAGAGACCTTGAAAGAAAGCAAGACTTGGTCTGGCTGACGCCTTGGTTGGGGGAGCCAGGCCAGGACGTTTGGAATTTTTGGAGGCCGGTGCTGGGAAAAAGTGAACAAAAGGTGCTTTTGAGGATAGAGTGGCCAGGAAAGCCCACAGCCCCAAAGTCTGGGTGGCAATGCAAGTAGTTCCCAGAGAATGAAGGAAAGAAACCGTTGTTCTGGCTGCCAGCTTGGGTGTGGGGGTCAGCTCCTGACGTTTGGAATTTTTATGGGCCGGTGCTGGAAAAATGTTAAGAAAAAAGGTGCTTTTGAGGATAGAGTGGCCAGGAAAGCCCACACCCCAAAGTCTGGGTGGCAATGCAAGTAGTTCCCAGAGACCTTGAAAGAAAGCAAGAGTTGTTCTGGCTGCCAGCTTGGGTGTGGGACTCAGCTCCGGACGTTTGGCATATTGGAGGCTGGTGCTGGGACAAAGTGAACAAAAGGTGCTTTTGAGGATAGAGTGGCCAGGAAAGCCCGCAGCCCCAAAGTCTGGGTGGCAATGCAAGTAGTTCCCAGAGACCTTGAAAGAAAGCAAGAGTTGTTCTGGCTGCCAGCTTGGGTGTGGGAGCCAGGCCAGGACGTTTGGAACTTTTGGAGGCTGGTGCTGGGAAAAAGTGAACAAAAGGTGCTTTTGAGGACAGAGTGGCCAGGAAAGCCCGCAGCCCCAAAGTCTGGGTGGCAATGCAAGTAGTTCCCAGAGAATGAAGGAAAGAAACCGTTGTTCTGGCTGCCAGCTTGGGTGTGGGAGCCAGGCCAGGACGTTTGGAATTTTTGGAGGCCTGTGCTGGGAAAAAGGGAACAAAAGGTGCTTTTGAGGATAGAGTGGCCAGGAAAGCCCGCAGCCCCAAAGTCTGGGTGGCAATGCAAGTAGTTCCCAGAAGCGTTCATAAAAAGCAAGAGTTGTTCTGGCTGCCAGCTTGGTTGGGGGAGCCAGGCCAGGACGTTTGGAATTTTTGGAGGCCAGTGCTGGGAAAAAGGGAACAAAAGGTGCTTTTGAGGATAGAGTGGCCAGGAAAGCCCGCAGCCCCAAAGTCTGGGTGGCAATGCAAGTAGTTCCCAGAGACCTTGAAAGAAAGCAAGAGTTGTTCTGGCTGACGACTTGGTTGGGGGAGCCAGGCCAGGATGTTTGGAATTTTTGGAGGCCGGTGCTGGGAAACAGGGAACAAAAGGTGCTTTTGAGGATAGAGTGGCCAGGAAAGCCCACAGCCCCAAAGTCTGGGTGGCAATGCAAGTAGTTCCCAGAGACCTTGAAAGAAAACAAGAGTTGTTCTCGCTGCCACCATGGGTGTGGGAGTCAGCTCTGGACGTTTGGAATTTTTATGGGCCGGTGCTGGGGAAAAGGTTAAGAAAAAAGGTGCTTTTGAGGATAGAGTGGCCAGGAAAGCCCGCAGCCCCAAAGTCTGGGTGGCAATGCATGTAGTTCCCAGAGACTTGAAAGAAAGCAAGACTTGGTCTGGCTGCCAGCTTGGTTGTGGGAGCCAGGCCAGGACGTTTGGAATTTTTGGAGGCCAGTGCTGGGAAAAGGTGAAAAAAAGGTGCTTTTGAGGATAGAGTGGCCAGGAAAGCCCGCAGCCCCAAAGTCTGGGTGGCAATGCAAGTAGTTCCCAGAGGCGTTCATAAAAAGCTAGAGTTGTTCTGGCTGCCAGCTTGGTTGGGGGAGCCAGGCCAGGACGTTTGGAATTTTTGGAGGCCAGTGCTGGGAAAAAGTGAACAAAAGGTGCTTTTGAGGATAGAGTGGCCAGGAAAGCCCGCAGCCCCAAAGTCTGGGTGGCAATGCAAGTAGTTCCCAGAGACCTTGAAAGAAAACAAGAGTTTTTCTCGCTGCCACCATGGGTGTGGGAGTCACCTCCGGACGTTTGGAATTTTTATGGGCCGGTGCTGGGGAAAAGGTTAAGAAAAAAGGTGCTTTTGAGGATAGAGTGGCCAGGAAAGCCCGCAGCCCCAAAGTCTGGGTGGCAATGCAAGTAGTTCCCAGAGAATGAAGGAAAGAAACCGTTGTTCTGGCTGCCAGCTTGGGTGTGGGAGCCAGGCCAGGATGTTTGGAATTTTTGGAGGCCGGTGCTGGGAAACAGGGAACAAAAGGTGCTTTTGAGGATAGAGTGGCCAGGAAAGCCCACAGCCCCAAAGTCTGGGTGGCAATGCAAGTAGTTCCCAGAGACCTTGAAAGAAAGCAAGAGTTGTTCTGGCTGCCAGCTTGGTTGTGGGAGGCAGGCCAGGACGTTTGGAATTTTTGGAGTCCGGTGCTGGGAAAAAGTGAACAAAAGGTGCTTTTGAGGATAGAGTGGCCAGGAAAGCCCGCAGCCCCAAAGTCTGGGTGGCAATGCAAGTAGTTCCCAGAGGCGTTCATAAAAAGCTAGAGTTGTTCTGGCTGCCAGCTTGGTTGGGGGAGCCAGGCCAGGACGTTTGGAATTTTGAAGTCCGGTGCTGGGAAAAAGTGAACAAAAGGTGCTTTTGAGGATAGAGTGGCCAGGAAACCCCGCAGCCCCAAAGTCTGGGTGGCAATGCAAGTAGTTCCCAGAGACCTTGAAAGAAAGCAAGATTTGTTCTCGCTGCCACCATGGGTGTGGGAGTCAGCTCCGGACTTTTGGAATTTTTATGGGCCGGTGCTGGGGAAAAGGTTAAGAAAAAAGGTGCTTTTGAGGATAGAGTGGCCAGGAAAGCCCGCAGCCCCAAAGTCTGGGTGGCAATGCAAGTAGTTCCCAGAGACCTTGAAAGAAAGCAAGACTTGGTCTGGCTGACGCCTTGGTTGGGGGAGCCAGGCCAGGACGTTTGGAATTTTTGGAGGCCGGTGCTGGGAAAAAGTGAACAAAAGGTGCTTTTGAGGATAGAGTGGCCAGGAAAGCCCACAGCCCCAAAGTCTGGGTGGCAATGCAAGTAGTTCCCAGAGAATGAAGGAAAGAAACCGTTGTTCTGGCTGCCAGCTTGGGTGTGGGGGTCAGCTCCTGACGTTTGGAATTTTTATGGGCCGGTGCTGGAAAAATGTTAAGAAAAAAGGTGCTTTTGAGGATAGAGTGGCCAGGAAAGCCCACACCCCAAAGTCTGGGTGGCAATGCAAGTAGTTCCCAGAGACCTTGAAAGAAAGCAAGAGTTGTTCTGGCTGCCAGCTTGGGTGTGGGACTCAGCTCCGGACGTTTGGCATATTGGAGGCTGGTGCTGGGACAAAGTGAACAAAAGGTGCTTTTGAGGATAGAGTGGCCAGGAAAGCCCGCAGCCCCAAAGTCTGGGTGGCAATGCAAGTAGTTCCCAGAGACCTTGAAAGAAAGCAAGAGTTGTTCTGGCTGCCAGCTTGGGTGTGGGAGCCAGGCCAGGACGTTTGGAACTTTTGGAGGCTGGTGCTGGGAAAAAGTGAACAAAAGGTGCTTTTGAGGACAGAGTGGCCAGGAAAGCCCGCAGCCCCAAAGTCTGGGTGGCAATGCAAGTAGTTCCCAGAGAATGAAGGAAAGAAACCGTTGTTCTGGCTGCCAGCTTGGGTGTGGGAGCCAGGCCAGGACGTTTGGAATTTTTGGAGGCCTGTGCTGGGAAAAAGGGAACAAAAGGTGCTTTTGAGGATAGAGTGGCCAGGAAAGCCCGCAGCCCCAAAGTCTGGGTGGCAATGCAAGTAGTTCCCAGAAGCGTTCATAAAAAGCAAGAGTTGTTCTGGCTGCCAGCTTGGTTGGGGGAGCCAGGCCAGGACGTTTGGAATTTTTGGAGGCCAGTGCTGGGAAAAAGGGAACAAAAGGTGCTTTTGAGGATAGAGTGGCCAGGAAAGCCCGCAGCCCCAAAGTCTGGGTGGCAATGCAAGTAGTTCCCAGAGACCTTGAAAGAAAGCAAGAGTTGTTCTGGCTGACGACTTGGTTGGGGGAGCCAGGCCAGGATGTTTGGAATTTTTGGAGGCCGGTGCTGGGAAAAAGTGAACAAAAGGTGCTTTTGAGGATAGAGTGGCCAGGAAAGCCCGCAGCCCCAAAGTCTGGGTGGCAATGCAAGTAGTTCCCAGAGACCTTGAAAGAAAGCAAGAGTTGTTCTCGCTGCCACCATGGGTGTGGGACTCAGCTCCGGACGTTTGGAATTTTTATGGGCCGGTGCTGGGAAAATGGTTAAGAAAAAAGGTGCTTTTGAGGATAGAGTGGCCAGGAAAGCCCGCAGCCCCAAAGTCTGGGTGGCAATGCAAGTAGTTCCCAGAGACCTTGAAAGAAAGCAAGACTTGGTCTGGCTGACGCCTTGGTTGGGGGAGCCAGGCCAGGACGTTTGGAATTTTTGGAGGCCGGTGCTGGGAAAAAGCGAACAAAAGGTGCTTTTGAGGATAGAGTGGCCAGGAAAGCCCACAGCCCCAAAGTCTGGGTGGCAATGCAAGTAGTTCCCAGAGAATGAAGGAAAGAAACCGTTGTTCTGGCTGCCAGCTTGGGTGTGGGGGTCAGCTCCTGACGTTTGGAATTTTTATGGGCCGGTGCTGGAAAAAGGTTAAGAAAAAAGGTGCTTTTGAGGATAGAGTGGCCAGGAAAGCCCGCACCCCAAAGTCTGGGTGGCAATGCAAGTAGTTCCCAGAGACCTTGAAAGAAAGCAAGACTTGGTCTGGCTGACGCCTTTGTTGTGGGAGCCAGGCCAGGATGTTTGGAATTTTTGGAGGCCAGTGCTGGGAAAAAGGGAACAAAAGGTGCTTTTGAGGATAGAGTGGCCAGGAAAGCCCGCAGCCCCAAAGTCTGGGTGGCAATGCAAGTAGTTCCCAGAGAATGAAGGAAAGAAACCGTTGTTCTGGCTGCCAGCTTGGGTGTGGGAGCCAGGCCAGGACGTTTGGAATTTTTATGGGCCGGTGCTGGAAAAATGTTAAGAAAAAAGGTGCTTTTGAGGATAGAGTGGCCAGGAAAGCCCGCACCCCAAAGTCTGGGTGGCAATGCAAGTAGTTCCCAGAGACCTTGAAAGAAAGCAAGACTTGGTCTGGCTGACGACTTGGTTGGGGGAGCCAGGCCAGGATGTTTGGAATTTTTGGAGTCCGGTGCTGGGAAAAAGTGAACAAAAGGTGCTTTTGAGGATAGAGTGGCCAGGAAAGCCCACAGCCCCAAAGTCTGGGTGGCAATGCAAGTAGTTCCCAGAGACCTTGAAAGAAAGCAAGAGTTGTTCTGGCTGCCACCATGGGTGTGGGACTCAGCTCTGGACGTTTGGAATTTTTATGGGCCGGTGCTGGAAAAATGTTAAGAAAAAAGTTGCTTTTGAGGATAGAGTGGCCAGGAAAGCCTGCAGCCCCAAAGTCTGGGTGGCAATGCAAGTAGTTCCCAGAGACCTTGAAAGAAAGCAAGAGTTGTTCTCGCTGCCACCTTGGTTGTGGGAGCCAGGCCAGGATGTTTGGAATTTTTGGAGGCCAGTGCTGGGAAAAGGTGAAAAAAAGGTGCTTTTGAGGATAGAGTGGCCAGGAAAGCCCGCAGCCCCAAAGTCTGGGTGGCAATGCAAGTAGTTCCCAGAGACCTTGAAAGAAAGGAAGAGTTGTTCTCGCTGCCACCATGGGTGTGGGACTCAGCTCCGGACGTTTGGAATTTTTATGGGCCGGTGCTGGGGAAAAGGTTAAGAAAAAAGGTGCTTTTGAGGATAGAGTGGCCAGGAAAGCCCGCAGCCCCAAAGTCTGGGTGGCAATGCAAGTAGTTCCCAGAGACCTTGAAAGAAAGCAAGTCTTGGTCTGACTGCCAGCTTGATTGTGGGAGCCAGGCCTGGACGTTTGGAATTTTGAAGTCCGGTGCTGGGATAAAGTGAACAAAAGGTGCTTTTGAGGATAGAGTGGCCAGGAAAGCCCGCAGCCCCAAAGTCTGGGTGGCAATGCAAGTAGTTCCCAGAGACCTTGAAAGAAAGCAAGACTTGGTCTGGCTGACGCCTTGGTTGGGGGAGCCAGGCCAGGACGTTTGGAATTTTTGGAGGCCGGTGCTGGGAAAAAGCGAACAAAAGGTGCTTTTGAGGATAGAGTGGCCAGGAAAGGCCACAGCCCCAAAGTCTGGGTGGCAATGCAAGTAGTTCCCAGACAATGAAGGAAAGAAACCGTTGTTCTGGCTGCCAGCTTGGGTGTGGGGGTCAGCTCCTGACGTTTGGAATTTTTATGGGCCGGTGCTGGAAAAAGGTTAAGAAAAAAGGTGCTTTTGAGGATAGAGTGGCCAGGAAAGCCCGCACCCCAAAGTCTGGGTGGCAATGCAAGTAGTTCCCAGAGACCTTGAAAGAAAGCAAGACTTGGTCTGGCTGACGCCTTGGTTGTGGGAGCCAGGCCAGGATGTTTGGAATTTTTGGAGGCCGGTGCTGGGAAAAAGTGAACGAAAGGTGCTTTTGAGGATAGAGTGGCCAGGAAAGCCCACAGTCCCAAAGTCTGGGTGGCAATGCAAGTAGTTCCCAGAGACCTTGAAAGAAAGGAAGAGTTGTTCTGGCTGCCAGCTTGGGTGTGGGGGTCAGCTCCTGACGTTTGGAATTTTTATGGGCCGGTGCTGGAAAAATGTTAAGAAAAAAGGTGCTTTTGAGGATAGAGTGGCCAGGAAAGCCCGCAGCCCCAAAGTCTGGGTGGCAATGCAAGTAGTTCCCAGAGACCTTGAAAGAAAACAAGAGTTGTTCTCGCTGCCACCATGGGTGTGGGAGTCAGCTCTGGACGTTTGGAATTTTTATGGGCCGGTGCTGGGGAAAAGGTTAAGAAAAAAGGTGCTTTTGAGGATAGAGTGGCCAGGAAAGCCCGCAGCCCCAAAGTCTGGGTGGCAATGCAAGTAGTTCCCAGAGACCTTGAAAAAAAGCAAGTCTTGGTCTGGCTGCCAGCTTGGTTGTGGGAGCCAGGCCAGGATGTTTGGAATTTTGAAGTCCGGTGCTGGGAAAAAGTGAACAAAAGGTGCTTTTGAGGATAGAGTGGCCAGGAAAGCCCGCAGCCCCAAAGTCTGGGTGGCAATGCAAGTAGTTCCCAGAGACCTTGAAAGAAAGCAAGACTTGGTCTGGCTGACGCTTTGGTTGGGGGAGCCAGGCCAGGATGTTTGGAATTTTTGGAGGCCGGTGCTGGGAAAAAGCGAACAAAAGGTGCTTTTGAGGATAGAGTGGCCAGGAAAGCCCACAGCCCCAAAGTCTGGGTGGCAATGCAAGTAGTTCCCAGAGAATGAAGGAAAGAAACCGTTGTTCTGGCTGCCAGCTTGGGTGTGGGGGTCAGCTCCTGACGTTTGGAATTTTTATGGGCCGGTGCTGGAAAAATGTTAAGAAAAAAGGTGCTTTTGAGGATAGAGTGGCCAGGAAAGCCCGCAGCCCCAAAGTCTGGGTGGCAATGCAAGTAGTTACCAGAGACCTTGAAAGAAAGCAAGACTTGGTCTGGCTGACGCCTTGGTTGTGGGAGCCAGGCCAGGATGTTTGGAATTTTTGGAGGCCAGTGCTGGGAAAAAGTGAACAAAAGGTGCTTTTGAGGATAGAGTGGCCAGGAAAGCCCGCAGCCCCAAAGTCTGGGTGGCAATGCAAGTAGTTCCCAGAGACTTGAAAGAAAGCAAGAGTTGTTCTGGCTGACGCCTTGGGTGTGGGAGCCAGGCCAGGACGTTTGGAATTTTTGGAGGCCAGTGCTGGGAAAAAGGGAACAAAAGGTGCTTTTGAGGATAGAGTGGCCAGGAAAGCCCGCAGCCCCAAAGTCTGGGTGGCAATGCAAGTAGTTCCCAGAGAATGAAGGAAAGAAACCGTTGTTCTGGCTGCCAGCTTGGGTGTGGGAGCCAGGCCAGGATGTTTGGAATTTTTGGAGGCCGGTGCTGGGAAACAGGGAACAAAAGGTGCTTTTGAGGATAGAGTGGCCAGGAAAGCCCACAGCCCCAAAGTCTGGGTGGCAATGCAAGTAGTTCCCAGAGACCTTGAAAGAAAGCAAGACTTGGTCTGGCTGCCAGCTTGGTTGTGGGAGCCAGGCCAGGACGTTTGGAATTTTTGGAGGCCTGTGCTGGGAAAAGGTGAAAAAAAGGTGCTTTTGAGGATAGAGTGGCCAGGAAAGCCCGCAGCCCCAAAGTCTGGGTGGCAATGCAAGTAGTTCCCAGAGGCGTTCATAAAAAGCTAGAGTTGTTCTGGCTGCCAGCTTGGTTGGGGGAGCCAGGCCAGGACGTTTGGAATTTTTGGAGGCCAGTGCTGGGAAAAAGTGAACAAAAGGTGCTTTTGAGGATAGAGTGGCCAGGAAAGCCCGCAGCCCCAAAGTCTGGGTGGCAATGCAAGTAGTTCCCAGAGACCTTGAAAGAAAGCAAGACTTGGTCTGGCTGACGCTTTGGTTGTGGGAGCCAGGCCAGGACGTTTGGAATTTTTGAGTCCGGTGCTGGGAAAAAGTGAACAAAAGGTGCTTTTGAGGATAGAGTGGCCAGGAAAGCCCGCACCCCAAAGTCTGGGTGGCAATGCAAGTAGTTCCCAGAGACCTTGAAAGAAAGCAAGACTTGGTCTGGCTGACGCCTTGGTTGTGGGAGCCAGGCCAGGATGTTTGGAATTTTTGGAGGCCGGTGCTGGGAAAAAGTGAACAAAAGGTGCTTTTGAGGATAGAGTGGCCAGGAAAGCCCACAGCCCCAAAGTCTGGGTGGCAATGCAAGTAGTTCCCAGAGACCTTGAAAGAAAGGAAGAGTTGTTCTGGCTGCCAGCTTGGGTGTGGGGGTCAGCTCCTGACGTTTGGAATTTTTATGGGCCGGTGCTGGAAAAATGTTAAGAAAAAAGGTGCTTTTGAGGATAGAGTGGCCAGGAAAGCCCGCAGCCCCAAAGTCTGGGTGGCAATGCAAGTAGTTCCCAGAGACCTTGAAAGAAAACAAGAGTTGTTCTCGCTGCCACCATGGGTGTGGGAGTCAGCTCTGGACGTTTGGAATTTTTATGGGCCGGTGCTGGGGGAAAAGGTTAAGAAAAAAGGTGCTTTTGAGGATAGAGTGGCCAGGAAAGCCCGCAGCCCCAAAGTCTGGGTGGCAATGCAAGTAGTTCCCAGAGACCTTGAAAAAAAGCAAGTCTTGGTCTGGCTGCCAGCTTGGTTGTGGGAGCCAGGCCAGGATGTTTGGAATTTTGAAGTCCGGTGCTGGGAAAAAGTGAACAAAAGGTGCTTTTGAGGATAGAGTGGCCAGGAAAGCCCGCAGCCCCAAAGTCTGGGTGGCAATGCAAGTAGTTCCCAGAGACCTTGAAAGAAAGCAAGACTTGGTCTGGCTGACGCTTTGGTTGGGGGAGCCAGGCCAGGATGTTTGGAATTTTTGGAGGCCGGTGCTGGGAAAAAGCGAACAAAAGGTGCTTTTGAGGATAGAGTGGCCAGGAAAGCCCACAGCCCCAAAGTCTGGGTGGCAATGCAAGTAGTTCCCAGAGAATGAAGGAAAGAAACCGTTGTTCTGGCTGCCAGCTTGGGTGTGGGGGTCAGCTCCTGACGTTTGGAATTTTTATGGGCCGGTGCTGGAAAAATGTTAAGAAAAAAGGTGCTTTTGAGGATAGAGTGGCCAGGAAAGCCCGCAGCCCCAAAGTCTGGGTGGCAATGCAAGTAGTTACCAGAGACCTTGAAAGAAAGCAAGACTTGGTCTGGCTGACGCCTTGGTTGTGGGAGCCAGGCCAGGATGTTTGGAATTTTTGGAGGCCAGTGCTGGGAAAAAGTGAACAAAAGGTGCTTTTGAGGATAGAGTGGCCAGGAAAGCCCGCAGCCCCAAAGTCTGGGTGGCAATGCAAGTAGTTCCCAGAGACTTGAAAGAAAGCAAGAGTTGTTCTGGCTGACGCCTTGGGTGTGGGAGCCAGGCCAGGACGTTTGGAATTTTTGGAGGCCAGTGCTGGGAAAAAGGGAACAAAAGGTGCTTTTGAGGATAGAGTGGCCAGGAAAGCCCGCAGCCCCAAAGTCTGGGTGGCAATGCAAGTAGTTCCCAGAGACTTGAAAGAAAGCAAGACTTGGTCTGGCTGCCAGCTTGGTTGTGGGAGCCAGGCCAGGACGTTTGGAATTTTTGGAGGCCAGTGCTGGGAAAAGGTGAAAAAAAGGTGCTTTTGAGGATAGAGTGGCCAGGAAAGCCCGCAGCCCCAAAGTCTGGGTGGCAATGCAAGTAGTTCCCAGAGGCGTTCATAAAAAGCTAGAGTTGTTCTGGCTGCCAGCTTGGTTGGGGGAGCCAGGCCAGGACGTTTGGAATTTTTGGAGGCCAGTGCTGGGAAAAAGTGAACAAAAGGTGCTTTTGAGGATAGAGTGGCCAGGAAAGCCCGCAGCCCCAAAGTCTGGGTGGCAATGCAAGTAGTTCCCAGAG